>NC_080421.1:3844473-3969628 GCF_029873635.1 Malania oleifera | reverse complement strand
CCAATGTCCACTGTTAGTTTACCCACTTCTTCCGAATCCGCCCTGACCAAAATCCGAGGAGCTCTGCCTGTATAATTACCGATTACCTAGAGTTGGGGTCTGAGAGGCCCCTTGTTTTCCCCGCCGGTTGTTTTCTAAGTTGGTATTGGCCGTTTTTTATCGCATAGCACCATCAACTCAAACTTGTTCGAACCTTTTATCTTTCCTTCCCCCAACCTGTTTTTCTCGTGCCGTCTTTTACACGCTGGGACCATCCGCCTACCGCTACCGTCCCCCTCTTCAGAAGGTTGGTTTTTTTCCAAAGGCGATCTCACGCTGCAGAGAAAAAGCTATATTATTTTCAACTCTCTACCAGGTTTTATCTAGCCTTTTCTCACCAGGCAGTTCTCTTCCATCCCATATACCTGGAATAAACCCGTTTTATACTTCTTTTTTTTACTCTTACTTCTTTTTTTGCGTCGGGAAGAGCCTGGATTTACACAGGCTCCCCTTTTGTCTGGGGGCCTTCCTCCTCGTGATGGTACCGGGGTCGTGGTATCGTTTTACTACCCTCTTGTTTCTGGGCTTACACACGTAGGTGATCCGGCCCTAAAACTCAGCGTTTCCGCCTGGCACACGCCCCTTTTGGGCCGTTGTTAGTTCCGGGTGGCACCATCTCCGCCCCAGACGTTCCCCTGAAGCATGCCATGCCGTAAAAACGTCGTGCCCCCCTCCGGTGAACAGTGGATTATTGTAAATCCCCTCAACGAGGAGCTGGCTCCAGGAGCGGGTCCTCGGAGCAGTGGGGACTCACCCCCCGTTTTCTTTCTTTGCTTCAAGTCAGTTCCGCTCCCCCCCTTATTAATGTGTAAATGTGGGATGGTTGGGGTTGGTTGTCGGTCCGGGGGTATTAACTGGTGAGGGTAGCTGGACGGCCGGGGGGTTTCCTTTTAATTAGCCTGGGGCCAAGAGATGGGACTTTCAACAGGTAAATGAATCGGCCGCCATGGGAGAGGGCTAGAAAGCAAAGGGTAGCAGGAGGCCAGGAATAAAGGAAGGGAGGTGTGAAGAGAATCCTCTCACAAACAGGGATGCACCCGCAGTAGGGGATTTCCGGCGCCCCCTTACTGATAGGTCATGCGGCCCTCCTACGGAACATCTCAGGCGCAGTTTTTGAAGCCATCTTCCACGAGCCGACCATTCTGCCTCTGCCCCCCCGTCGGGCCGGGCTGCGGAGGATTTTTTTTGGGGCAGGCCCATGTACCCTTCGTTGACGCCCTCCATTCTGCGAAAATCCGCCATAAACTTCGTACCAGGTGCCTACTCAAAAGTGGGCCGTTATAATGACAACGGTGGGACGTACGCTACCCTTGGCCTAACTTCCTGGATTGGTAAGTCTCTGCAGCTGTGGCGACGATGGGCTTCTAAGCCCAGGGAGGAGAAGGTCACGGAGATGTACCGCCAGACCCTCGGATGCCCGGAAAAAAAAAAAAAAAAATGGGCCTTGCCGGCAGACGAACTGCACGAGGCCGAGGCCCGCTAGCGGGCCCCCCCCCCCCCCCCCTCCTGCAGGCCAGAGATCGATCACCCTTCGTAGGAGAAACGTTTACTCCCCTTCCCAGAGAGGCTGCTGTCTGCTGCTTCTTACTTTCTAGACTCCTCGAACCCTCGCCGGTGATGAAGTACAAGAGTCGAACCAATTTCCCGTTGTATCGACACCGAGCCAGCTTAGCGGATTGGGTTCAGAAGGTGTCCGGGATTCAGTAAGGACCTAAAACATCCTGAGATTTTTCCTCCCGTGACGGTGTAAGCTCTCCATGGTTAAGGCGGACGAGAAGTCCCGAAGTCTGCAGAGGAACCTAGAGGAGGATGAAGAAGGGGAGGATTTGGAAGTGGAGAGGGGAGTAAGGCCAAACCTAGCCATGGGGGCCAAAACATGTATTTTGAATTTGTCCAAACCTGGGTAGGGTTGTAATGCAACTTGTGGTGGAAAAGACCACTTTTTTTAGTACAACGCGAACACAAAGCGGTTCTAGAAAATATAGTTCTTGAAAACAATTTCCGGAGTGCCCAACGTGTTTGGCCTTTCATTTTCTTGCCCCCCCCTATCGCTTCCAAACCGTTAGGTTCCCGGTTTTATATCTCCTCCTGTGGTGACCTGGGATGGGCCCCCGCCCAGGGGAGGCGGGGAGCGTTAATTTAGGAATGCGCCCTGGGGGCCGGCGACGGTTGTTTCGCCCGCGGGCCGCAAGACGAAGTCGCCTGGCTGAAAAAGCCCGGACTGTCAACGCGGTTGGTTGGAGGACTCGTGGCGACCCGCCGGCGGGGGAACGCGGCAAACGGGGAACTCGCCGGAAGCCCTGTGCGCTCTTTCCAGTAGGTGTTAATGGCGGATCGGAGCGCCTCCGGGCGAGGGGGGCGGCCGCGTGAAGTAGGCCGGCCGGCCAAGAGGGTACCCCAACCCTCTGCCCCTGGATGACGGCTTCTTTTCGTTTCTTGCTCCGAGATCAGCTGAAATGGGGGTTGCCCCCTGTTGCTTTCTCTCTTTGGTGGTGTGGTTACACCCACATAAGGGAAGGGAGTTCCTCTGTCCATCTACCCTGTGGCATGATTCGAGTCGCCTTTCCCCTCACTTCCGTTGCAAAAAGCAAGCCGATTCCATGTTCTCTACTTGTCCATTGCTCTGGGGGTGCCCGCCACTGAACGCGAAAGAGAAAAGCGTAATAGAGTAGATCCGAACAGAACTTGGTGGAAGCGGTCGTGTCGACCGCTTTCGTCCCCGTGTTTCCCCCCCCCCCCCCCTGTAACTATTTGCGGAGGGATGCCATAGATAAGCGGCAAAAACCAGGAGGTCCACACGCAGCCGTGGTAATATTTTTAATTTTCCCGTTCTGTTATGGTGGCTAGGGGGTGCGGCCTTTAACCCCTTCGTTGAACTATCTTAGTAACTACCAAACAAGAATTTTTTCCCCGCTGGCCAGTCGGCTTTCGAAGAGTCCGACAGGATATCAATCCCCATTGAGCAAAGGGGCAGGGGACCGGTAGAGGGAGAGGTAGACTAGAGGGGTGCTGTGGTACCACTCGCCGCACGGTGACATCGACGAGGTGTCAACCCACCCGCGTCCTGCTCAATTGGTGGGGCCAGTAAATCCCTGATTCGCTAGCTGTTTGTGAGCTAGAGCCCCCCCCCTACTGGCCAAGGGTTGGTTTTCCCCTCCGTTCCCCCCTTCCGCATGACGCCTGCAATGGATGGTGGCTCGTAAGATGGAAGGCCCCGTCCGTCTTTTGGGGGGCGAAAAACAACAGGCGAAGGTAGGGAGGGGGCAATGGGGCAGGGAAAGCGCCTGTAGAGCTCCCGGCCCAGCAACGATATCCTGGCCGCTTTTCCCGCCCGCACACCTGTGGATTGGAGCCCGCCTAGTAGCCCTCCGAAGGAGGAATCCCCCGTGTAGGGTACAGGAAATAAGGGCCTCTCGCCACTCCGTCCTTGCTGAATTCGGAACCGCCACTGAGTTAATAAGTGCGGTCCCGCCTCGAGGGGGAGGGGGTCCCCTATTACGTGTCAAAGTCGTAGATAGGTGGCTTTTGTTCCATTCCCAAAACCGGTTGGCCGAGGCCTAACTTCCCTAGTTGCGTCGCCTTTTTAATTGTATTCGCTCCGGCTCTCGGTACGTGTTGTTCTATGTCGAACTGACCGAATTGCCCTCCTAGGTACCCCTCTTGCTGGAGAGATATTTTCTTTCCATTCTTGATCCCCTAGCCTTCCGATTCTCCCTTTGGAATTTGCTCGAAATAAACCTAACCACAACTGGGAAATCACTCAGTACTGTAACTGTTTGAGCTGTGCCCCCCTAATGCTTATGCTTCTCTTCGCCCAGGCAGGCCGCAGCCCGGCTAACAGGCTTCGTCTCCACTACTCCCGCCTCGTTTGTTGGTGCTGTGAACTCTAGTTTTTCAAGGCCCCCGAAGAGAAGTTTTCATTGCCCTCCAGGTCCAGAAAGATGAATCCGACTCCCCCCTTCCCAGCACATTTAGAGGAACCATCACGTGCAATGTCCCACCATCCTGTCCAATTCTTCCTCCTACTGGGGTGGATGACTCGGGGAGCCTTTTTTCCTCCTTTCCTGCCTGGTAAAATCATCCCGCGAAGTACCTAAAGCCTGGAAACCAAGCCGCCGGGCCCCGGGTTGATCCTGTATTCCGAATTTCACTTAATGTCGATCGACCACCCCTCGTCATTCTTCCTACGCCCCCGACCCTCCGTTCCGCTGTAGAAGGTGGTCCTCATGGGCAAGGTGTTGGTTAACACACAACCCCGATGGCTTGTGAAAATAGGGTGCCCTAATTTTACTGAACCAGCCGCCGCCTGCACAGATGAAAATGGAGAAGGCGGCTTTTTTGTTTTTTTTACTTGCCAACCGTACAATAGTTCTTCTCCGGCGCCACGGGAATACCTTAACTTGGTAAGCGATAGGCGTGAGGCTTCCCTTACCCGCCCTGTGCCCCGCCCCGGACCAAACCGAGCTGAACGGCATTGCTCTTCCTCCGTGGGGCCCCCCTATAGATAGATAGAGGGTCTTCCCCCATTCCTGTGCTGTTGTCAAGAGAAGGAAGGGATCTCCGAGGGATTGCTTAAGCCCCTAGCTCTCGAAGGCGACAATCCCTGGAGCGTCGCTCCCCCCCATTTTCGAATCCGCCGCCTTCTTCGTCTTCGAAGTGGCTCCTAAAAGAAAGGGATAAGCCTTTGTCCCCTGAGCAAAGATAAATCTACTGAGGGAGGCTATCCGTTCCGGTCAGCTAACGGGGTATCTCCCTTTTTGTTTAGTCCTTGGAAGCTGCCATCTCCAAGCGTCCCGCAGCCGCTCGTATGTGAGGCCGGATGTGGGGCTGCCCTGATGCACGCGGATGAGTGCCATAAAGGCCCAGGAATTTACCTGCAGAAATGCCGAACACGCACTTTGAGGGATTCAACCTCATGTGGTACCGGCGGAGGAGCTCGAAAGTTTCCCTCAGATCTTTACAATGTTGCCCTGCTTGCATGCTCTTCACCAACATATCGTCCACGTAAGCTTCCATTGTTTTTCCGAGCTGTTCTTTAAAAATCTTGTTCACTAGCCTCTGATATGTGGCCCCCGTATTTTTTAAGCCGAAGGGCATCACCCGGTAACAATATAAACCCCTTTCGGTGATGAAAGAAGTTTTTTCCTCATCAGCTGGACTCATAGGGATTTGGTTGTACCCTGAGTAAGCGTCCATGAAGCTGAGGAGCTCGTGTCCCGAGGTCGAATCCACTAGCTGATCAATTCGAGGGAGAGGAAAGCTGTCCTTTGGGCACGCTTTATTCAAGTCCATGAAGTCTATGCAGGTGCGCCATTTTCCATTGGGTTTCCTGACCAGGACCACATTGCTCAGCCACTCGGGGTAGTCCACTTCTCGGATGAAGTTGGCCTGCAACAGTTTCGTCACCTCTTCGTCAATTATTTTGATCCGTTCCATCGCGAAGCTCCTTTTTTTCTGTTTTATAGGTCGGTGGTTGGGGTTGACCTGCAACCTGTGCTCTATCACAGCAGGGTCGATGCCGGGCATGTCTGCTGCCGACCATGCGAACAAATCAGAGAATTCGTCCAAGAGTTCAGTTAACTCCGCTTTCAAGGAGTTGGGCAAGTGATTCCCGATCTGTATACTTCTCTCCTGGTAGCCTTGTAGTGGTATGTGGTTGATATCTTCGTATAATGTACTGATCTGGGGATACTCTCCTCTGACCTCTAGGTCTTCCACCGTTAAAGCTTCTTTGGCCTCCATCTTCCCTTTCAAGGCCATTACATAGCAACTCCGGGCAGCGGCCTGATCTCCTTTGGCATATCCTATCCCTTGTGGTGTAGGGAACTTAACTTTGAGGTGGTATGTTGATGTTACCGCTCGAACTGCGTTAAGGAAAGGACGACCCAAGATGACATTGTACACTAAAGGTCGGTCAACCACCAGGAACTCTGTCAACGTTGTTACCTGCTGCGGGGTCATCCCTATTGTCACTGGTAACGTGATGGTTCCCAAGGGGTGAACAGTGTCTCCCCCAAATCCTACCAAGGGGGTCGAGACGGGCTTCAATCGTTCCTTGCTGATCTTCATCCCTACCAAGACCGACCAGAACATGATGTTGGCCGAGCTCCTGTTGTCTACCAGTATACTTCTAACCATGTAATTGGCTACGAGTAGGGAGAGCACTAGTGCGTCATCATGCGGTTGCTGCACTCCCTCTTCATCTCCGCTGTCAAAGGTTATGGCGTCACCTTTCTTATTTCGTTTGCTACTGGTTTCCCCCTTTTCCATTGTCAGCACCTGTTTAGCATATCTTTTGCGTGCACTCCCACTATCTCCTCCACTGGCGGATCCTCCGAAGATCACCGCAATTTCCCCAATAGCTTGCTCTTCCTTCTCTTTTGCGCCGTGCCTCCTCTGCTCGAGTGGTTCCCTTTGTGGATTTTCTTTCTTTACAAATCTTGACAGATGTCCCCTTCTTATTAGGACTTCGATTTCTTTCTTCAGCTGAATGCATTCTTCTGTGTCGTGGCCGTGATCCCTATGGAATGCGCAGAACTTGGACATGTTCCGCTTATGTAGAGGCGTTCGCATAGGTTCAGGCCATGAGACGTAGTCCTTCTTTTTGATCTGCATCAGCAACTCTAAGCGCGGTACATTTAAAGGTGTGTAGGTGGAGAACTTGTTGTGCTGTCCTCTACTCTTTTGACCTGTTTGCAACGCACTAGTTTCGTGCCTTTTTATAGGTCTATACGTGTCTCCAGATTCTCTGCCGTTGTTTCTCCTTTTCCGCTCTAGACGATTCCCTCTCGTGTCCATCATCTCCTCCAGGTTTATGTATTTCTCTGCTCGAATCATTAACTCCCCCATATCCACTGGCGGTTTTTTCCCCAGGGAGTATAAGAAACTTCCAGGTTGGAGAGCCGTTGTCAGGGCGGCCAAGGCTACCCCCATATCCAAGTTGCGGATTTCTAGGGTCGCTATGTTGAAACGGTGCATGAAGTTCTTTAAAGTCTCCCGGTCCCCTTGCACCATACTCATTAGATGGCCTGTTGTTTTGGCAACTCTCCGGCTACTAAGGAAGTGGCCGATGAACATTTGCTCCATCCCTTGAAAGGAACCAACAGATCCTGGTCGAAGAGTTCGATACCAGTCTCTGGCGGTACCCTTAAGGGTGGTAGCAAACGCTCGGCACATGATGGCGTCAGGAGCCCCTTGCAGCTACATTAATATTTTGAAATTTTCCAGGTGATCAATGGGGTCAAACAAACCTTCGTATCTCTCAAAGGTGGGCATCTTGAATCTGCTGGGCAATGGAGCTTCCATGATCTCTTTGCTGAACGGAGACTCCGCGCACTTTAGGGATGTTTCCCCATAGTAGGGCCTGGTTCTGCCCTCTTTCATCATCTTCTCTATGTAATCTATCTTCTTTATTCTTTCCTCGAGCTCAGTGGATTTTTGTTGGTTGACGTCCACGCTATTTGCATCTTCTACCTTCTTACTGGGGTGAGTTTTCTCTTCTTTCTCCCTTAGTTCGTCAGCTTGTTTATCTGCGCTGCTTTTCTTTTGCAGTTGGGGAAGGACGTGCCCTTCTTGACTCTTCTGTTGTAAGAGTTGGTTGAGCATGTCCTTCATTTCCTTCTGGAAGGCAAGGAACTCCTCCTTACTGACACCAGATGAGTTGGAGGTCCATTGGATGGATTGGGATGGTTCTTTGTTATCAGGGAAGGAGGTGGAATTGCGTGAGGTTGGCATTGCTTGAATGTTTGAAAGTCAAGAGCAAAATAACATCGCCTCCTAAAAGTAACTTCCCACAGACGGCGCCAACTGTTGCGGGGTAAAAAAAATAGTTGGGATGCTCCTTCGATTTTCATTAACCTGAAAGAAGAAAAGAACAAAGGCTTGGAGGATCCGGGGTGTACTCCGGGGGATCACTCTGATGCCTAAGTAAGAGGAAGGCTTTTAGGAAGGCTAAATGCAACAGTAGAATAGTGTTATGTCACTTACCTGTGCCTGTACTCCCAATCCCTTCTTAGAGGGGCTTGAGTTGACCGCTAGTTGGCTTAGATTTATTGCGTGGGGGCGCACATCGCTCTCCGGCCATAAGTGCACGCGCCTATCACTCGGCTTTTAAGGGCGTCGGTGTGAATCTCTCCTCCTCTTCATTAGGTCGGAGCTAATCACTCGTCAGAAAGTCAGAGCTGGAGAAAGTATGGGACAGGCGTTGACCTGCCCTTATTAGCATGATTTGTTATGGGCATATCAATGATAATGTGAATGCAGGTATCTCCACTCAAGCTTCAGGTTCAAACTTGAACCTGAACCTGGACTAAACAAGGACTAGACCCCTTCAAATCCCCCAGACCCGGATCCAATATCCACTAAACCCAGACCCGATATCCACTCAAATCGGACCCGATACCCACTGAACCCGAACTAAACAAGGCCAAAACAGCCACTGGGGGGCTCACACGCACATTCGGTTCTCGCTCCCAATTTCTCTTCTCCACTCTCTCTCCCTCTCGCTTTTTCTCTCCTCACAGCCACTCTTCAGCAACCATTTGCTCACCCTCACTCACACACGGCCTTACCTAGACCTCTCCATCTTCGTCATCTTCATCTTCGATTCCTCTCTTGTCCTTAATCTACCCCCTCAGAAGAAGAAAGTCGATTACGTCGATCCTATCCCCAAGTCTTTGGCCGCTGTCGCTCGTTACTCTCACTCTGATTCTGGCCCCACCTCCACTTCCACTCTGATTCCGATGACGACTACGCCGCCTCTAGATCTTTGCATCATTCAGATCACTCCTCGCCGCTCCACGATCATGGCCAACTCCTTCTGCGCCACCATCTGCAACCACCACTCCTATCTCCCTTACTCCTCTTATTATCACACCAGCCCACAAGCACAGAAGATCCCAGGGGGGCTGGAGAATGCACAATCTCTCTCTTTCTTGCATATAATTCCTGGTCGATCGTTCTCCCGATCCACCTTGGCTCTTCTTCCTCAATTTAGAAGTCCTCTTTGCGGTTCACAGAGGATTGGTTTTGTGTTTTGGGTTTTGACGATGCTGGCTCTGCTCGTTAGCTTATGCATAGTGCAGGTTGCGGTACCGACACCGAAGCTTGAACCCACACCCTCAGCGGTGACGCCCACTCTGGTGCTGTTGTCATCACCTACATTGGTTCCTACACCAGCATCTTCCCCCACGCCTATGCGTTCGCTGTCTCCGGCACCATCTAGCCTTCATCGTTTCCTTCTCAGGCAGCCATAATGGCTTCTACACACAACCCCTTCCTCTCCCGACGAGCACACAACGGTACCCTCACGCACTCTCCAACAACCACCATCTTTGGCCACCCTCATTCTCTCAAACACACACGATCACACACATGGAAATACACACCCACACACACGGCTTAAACACACATGAACTCACAACCCAACACTCTCCTTCTCCTCTCACACAGCATCACTAATAGTATTAGTGACAGTTTTATAAGTATTAGTGACGGTTTTGAATTAGTTGCCATAATTGCGATTACTAATAATTATTAGTGACGAATTTTACAAACTGTTACTAATACTAAAGTATTAGTGTTGGATTATAACAGTCACTAAAACCCTAATACAGTCACTATAAAATTCTACATTGGCTCGACTCAAAACCATCACTAATAGTAGAGTATTAGTGACGAATTTAAAATCATCACTAATATTTTGAAATTTGTCACTAATACTCTACTATTAGTAACGGTTTTGAAACCTTTACTAATACTTAAAACCGTTACTAATAATATACTATTAGTGACGAATTTAAAATCATCACTAATACTTTGAAATTTGTCACTAATTCTCTACTATTAGTGACGATTTTGAAACCTTCACTAATATTTTGAAATTCGTCACTAATACTCTACTATTAGTGACGATTTTGAAACCTTCACTAATACTTAAAAAATGGACAATTATTAGTGACGATTTTAAAACCGTCAGTAATAATTTAAAATTAATAATTTTTTTAATCATTAATTCCTGTAAAAATATGTAATTACATTTTTGCATACATAACATCAAACCATAATTACTAAAAAATTCATAAATTATTAAAAATTCTAATTCAAAAGCAAATACAAATACATTATACAAATTCAATTAAAATACAGAAATTTCATTTACTCAAATAACAAAAAATACCAAAAAATTTAAAATTCAAATTCAAATATAAATACATTATACAAATTTAAATTAAAATACATAAATTCCATGTGTTCAGGTAACAAACAAAATACAAAAAAATAATCAAAAGTTGCATTCGACTGTAGTGCATGACATCGTGCTAATGTTGTGACAACTGCAAACACTACAAATTAAGAATTATAAAAAAAAAAAAATAGTATACAATTTTTGAACATATATATATACGTACCATAAGTATTGATGATTTGATAGCAAAATAATCGGAGATTCAGACACTAATGCGAAAGAAAAAACTAGAAAAGAAAAAAAAAAAAAACACTTGAGAGATGTATAATAATTTAAGTGCAGTTATGGGAAACATACATTGAAGGAATTATTGATGAGATCGCAAAAAGATTTAGTCATTCAACGCATTATGGATAATCTACAATGTTGTTCACATAAAGGATGAAATTTAATATTCGTTTAACTTTCATTCATCATTTCAAAAATATTTTAACATTCATTTTATAATTATCTTCGTACCTGATTTTATTTTGGAAAAATTTTAACGAAATTTCGGCAGCATGCCGTCTGTAAATTGGACATTTTTTTATAAAACCTATACCTGAAACCTAATTGATTTCAGGCCGACCTCCAGGGAACAACTGAGTCGCAATGGTCTCTAAGCACTCACTAAGACAAGGTATTTCTTAGACATCAAACATTGAATCAAGGATCCTAACAGAGAAACAACTTCGTATTGATATTAACTTAATGAACATTTTTTTTATTATTATTATTATACTTTAATCGTGTATACATTTTTGGGGTCATTACAATGTGTGTTTCTTGGTTATGGCAAGGGACGAAAAAGGATATTGTTGTTATGATCCGGAAACATTAAAACTTTATGTTTCTCATCACGTCACCTTTCTTGAACACATTCCTTTCTTCTCTATTCCAACAAGTTCTAGCATCTTAAGTGAGTTTGACCTTATAAATATTGATTCATTTACTTGTGATATTGATTCAGAGTCTTCTCATTTGCTCCCATTTATTCTACTTATCCTTCGTTTTCTTATACAGGTACAAATCCCCCATCCTCCTTGGTGGACTCTTCATCTTCCGATCATGTGGACCTTGCATCTTCTCGTTATCCAACACGACTTCGTAAGCCCTCTTCTCATCTTGATTCATATGTTCTTGCATCTAATTCTTGTTATTATTCTATTTTGCTACCTTTTTAGTTTCTCTTCATTCCTATTGTGAGCCTGCTTCCTATAAGGAGGCAACTCTTGACCCTCTTTGGCAACCATCTATGAATGAAGAACTTGCTGCTTTGTATAAGATCGACACATAGGAGTTGGTACCTCTTCCTTCTGGTAAAACGATAGTGGGATGTCGCTAGGTCTACAGGAACAAAACCAAGTCTAATGATTCTGTTGAAAGATCTAAGGCCCGTTTGGTTGCAAAAGGGTTTACTAAAAAAGTTAGTTTTGATTACAAGGAGACATTTGCACCAGTTGCTAAGATGACATTTGTACGTACTTTGATTGCAGTAGCTTCTATTAATCAGTGGAAACTCTCACAGTTAAATGTAAATAATGCCTTTCTAAATGAGGATCTTAAAGGGGAAGTTTATACGTCTCCACTCCCCGGTGTTCCTCGTCATCCAGGGCAAGTCTACAGACTAAGAAAAACTTTGTATAGTCTAAAACAAGCTCCCAGGGCTTGGTTTGAAAAGTTCTTTGAAGTGCTATTTTTTTTGGCTTTCGCTCAGGTGATCATGATTCTACTTTGTTTACTTGTTCTACATTAGCTGAGTGTATTATTTTTCTTCTTTATGTGGATGATATGATTTTAACTGGATATGATACAGATGAGAATGCAAAGTTGAAATCATAGCTGCACCACCACTTTGAAATGAAAGATTTGGGACCCTTGAGACACTTTCTTGGTATTGAGGTAGCCTATTCTCCTAAAGGTTATCTCCTCTCTCAGACTAAATATGCAGCAGATGTCATTTAAAAAGCCCATCTTACCAATACTCGAATTGTAGACACTCCTCTTGAACTCAATGTTCATTATACCTCTTCTGATGGAGTTCCATTGGCGAATTGAACTCTATACCGTACCATTGTTGGCAATTTGGTTTATCTCTCTCTATTACTCAACGTGATATTACATATGCAGTTCATATTGTGAGTTAGTTTGTCTCCTCTCCTACTACAATCCATTGGACTGTTGTTCTTTGTATCTTACGTTATATTAAAGGGACATTGTATAAGAGTATATTACTCCCTTCTACGTCTACTTTAGAACTTCGTGCTTATTTTGATGCTGATTGGGTTGGAGATCCTACGGACCGCAAGTCCATAATTGGTTTTTGTATTTTTTTTTGTGACTCTCATTTCTTGGAAATGCAAGAAGCAATCTATAGTTTCTCATTCTTCTACTGAGGTTGAGTATCGTGCCATGGCTTCAACTACTGCTGAAATAGTTTGATTGCGTTGGTTACTTGCTGACATACATGTCTTAATTGCTGAACCCACTCCTATGTATTGTGACAGCACCAGTGCTATTCAGATTGCTCATAACTCCGTCTTTCATGAACACACTAAGCATATTGAAATTGATTGTCATCTTACACGTCATCATCTTCGCATTGGTACCATCTCTCTCCCATTCATTTCCTCTACCATACAGTTGGTTGACTTCTTCTCAAAATCCCACACTATTAGTCGTTTCTAGTTTCTACGCGGCAAACTCTCGATGCTTCTCGGTGTGCCATCGTGAGTTTGAGGGGGGATGTTAAATAATATATATTTAATTATGGACATTTTAATCTTCGTATATTTATTGGTTTATTCTATTAGGTCTAGTTGTATTATAGGTTTTTGTAATTAGATCTTTTGGCTCGCCTGCGTGTGACTACTCCCTTTCCCTCTTTGCAATCTCTCTCTCTCTCTCTCTCTCTCTCTCTCGCTTTTGCATTGGAACTTCAACAAAATTGTCATCTACTCACTCCCTAATGTGAATGATTGGAATTTGATTCACCATAGGTGTGTGAGGAGGCATATTGGGGCAAGGGGAGGAGGATATGGGTTTGAGTAGTTTAGGTTTTCGTTCAAATAAATTATGTTATTTTTGAAATGAATATCCAAATTTTAATATATATGCAAATTTTGAGGAGAGTGACATTAAATGTTAATGTAGATATATGAAAATATTTCCAACACGAAAATGAATTTATTACTTCCATTAACATTTAAGAATGTAAAGTGAGGTTCCAATTCAAATATACATAGAATATATGTTATGTGTGTATTTAAAAATAATATTAAAACTTATCTAATATGTTGTGCATAAAATTTTCACATAATATCTTATAATATACAAATTAAAATATGATAAATTAGTGGTTGAATCGGGGTAATAAAATCAATTGGACCAATTTGCAAAATCAAACACGAATCTAATTTTTAAAATAATATAATATTACAATATTGTAATAAAAATGTATGTGCGAGTTTACATTACAATAAACATTCCACATTTTGAAAAAAGTTATATATATTTTTAAACAATCAAAAGAGTTTAACATTCAGAATTTATGATTTAGAATATGTCACGAATACTTATAAGCCCAATATCGTCCTAATTATTAATCATCTTAGCCAATAAAATAATAAATTACAAGTCCAAAAGGCTGAAACAATTTTTTCGTTTTGTTTTACATTCGTCATCAACGTGCCTTCTCTTTATACGTGTTTCACTCGATATGAGTTACATATTACAATAATTTAGATGTAAGTTTCATTATTATTAGAATCCGAGACAAATTCGAGATTACAAATTCAAAAAATGAAGCATTACTCAAAGTTATTACATGAAAATTTATAGGTGATGGTCTGCACAAGTCTTCCAACTCAATTTTTTTTAATAAAAAAATTAAATTGAAAAAAATGGGGTGCGAAGGTTCCAAGCTTCCCTAAAAAATATTTGGTTCCCTCCAAATGTTCGAATCTCCCTCCAAAGGCTGCAGAGACCGCACAATCACGAATCGACAATTCACCAGCTTCTCTGTAATAAGCAGCAGATCTCTCTCTCTCTCTCTCTCTCGCAGTAATGTCAAACCACCAGGACGACCTCGACCTCCTCCTATCCCTTCAAGACAGGGTTTTAGAAACCCCTCCTGCTTCTCCTTCAGTCCTGCTGCAACCCCACTCTTCCGGTCTCTCTCTCTCTCTCTAACCCTTTACGCGTGTCTCTTTGAATCACACTAGGGTTTGCAATTTTTTGTCCATTTTCTCGTGAAAATCTACACGGGTTTCTCACTGTTTCCCTTGATTTTGCAGGGTACCCTTCAGATGATGGATCGCCCTCATGGCGGATGCGGAATGCGGACATGTCTGTCTTCAGGGACGCTGTTCAAGACTACCTTGATTACGAGCCCGAGCCTGAGCCCACCAAGCAAACCCCCAAATTTAACGGGTCGAAGAACTCAAATGATGTTCAGGTTGAGAAGTTCTCGGGTCTGCGGATTCGGTAGGTTTAGCTGATTAAATCTCATATAGAAACATCCAAATGAAGAATCCTTCCCAGTCCCTCCGGAGGGCAACTGAAGATTTTCTGTAATCATACATTGCCATGTTTTTATTCTGAAATGAAAGTGCATAAAATCCCATGATTTTGAATCTTTGTTCTTGTTGCTTCATCTTTTCTTGTACAGAAATCAGCTGATTTCACCGGCAGAGATTAGCAATCGTTTTTCAGATATTCGATTCGTCCGACTACTGACCATAAAGTATTGAATGCACTCACTCAGTTATTATTATATGGATTTATTTCAATTATATTGCTGTGGTTAGGGATAATTTACATTTGATGATCTCATAGGAACTTGTTGGTGGGTGATACTCTTTCGGGTTGTTGGGCAACCGTTGGGGTTTTGACGGAGAAGGGGAATCCAAAGACAAGTTCTACCGGAAAGAGTTATTCTATATGGAAATTTGGGTGTTTGGATGAGAGCACTGTTTCAGTTTTCTTGTTTGGAGATGCTTATCAGAAACACTCGAAAGAACAGGCTGGCACAATCTTTGCACTTTTCAATTGCAATGTTCGCAAAGATGCTATGGTATGAAACTTTTGAATGCTGGAAATTTATATATGTATGTATGGGTAATCTTCATGATTGCATAGTGTCTTTATATAAATGATTAATTAAGTATTAAATTTTATCTTAACTTATTAATGAATTTATAAAGGTACATTGACCAAAGTCAAGTACCTCATTTATTGGTGTGTAAGATACAATGACTAAAGTCATGTATCTATAATGGTTGTTGCGGCCAAAAATCGTACGTGTTGTGTTTTTGTGGCTCATATACTTGATGGAGTGCATAAAAAAGAAAGAAAACATAGTTGAAAGTCACTTGTGCTGAGGAGCAGCAGCAAACCGTCGATTGTTTGGCTAAATTAGTGGATGGTTTGATCCATAATTCAGACAATTACATTCTGTCTGAAATAGTCGCCTTATTGGCCCAATCAGTCAACTGTTTAGCTTGGGGCTGTGAGGCTGATTTTAAAATTTGAATGTGAATGTTAATATGGTTGGGTGTTTGGAGGGAAACTTCCAAAGTGTTTGTAAGTATACTATTCGGGGTATATTCTGGAAGAAGAGAGGAATATCATTAATTCACTCTATTGTGTACTTTGACATTTTCATAGTGAAGGCCTTTGCCGATTGCTCTCGTGGATGTAGGCATTGTTGAATCATGCAAATCTTTGTGTTGTTGTTCTTGCTTTCAGATATACTGGTGTGTTCCATATTTGTTCTTCATTATTGTTGCGTTTAAATTCCGTTGTGCAATTCCGAGTTCATTCACAACAAATTGGTATTAGAGCGTTGTTGTTATGCCATCGGGCACTTCATCTGCAAAATTTGATGTTGTCAAATTTGATGGGATCGAAAACTTTGGTTTGTAGCAGAGGAGAGTGAAAGATTTGCTTGTGTAACAAGGGATGGTGAAGACTTTGTATGGTGTTCAACTGGAAGGTATGGATGAGGCTAATTTGAGAGAATTAGAGGTAAAGACTGTTGCTACAATACGGCTATGTCTGGCCGACGAAGTTCTTTATCATGTCATGGAGGAAGATTCTCCCGCGGTTGTTTGGCAAAAGCTTGAATGCCAATACATGTCCAAATCCCTTACTAACAAATTATTTCTTAAGCAGTGTCTTTATTGGCTTAAGATGGTGGATGGTTCAAACTTATATCAACACATCAATGCATTTAATCAAATCATAAGTGATTTAATGCGTGTTGATGTGAAATTTGAAGAGGATGATATGACGTTAAAGCTATTGAATTCCTTGTCAGCGACACACATATGAGAATCTAGTTACTACTCTTACACGGGGGAAAGAGACCCTAAACTTGGAATAGGTGACAAGTGCCTTATTGGGGTTTCATCAAAGGATGAAAATTTGCGATGAAAATTCACACGGAGAAGGACTTGTGGTGAAAGGTAACCATGATCGTGGGAGAGGAAAATTCAGAAATGGATCGAGTCAAAAATCTTGAACTCAATCCAAGAAGAACAAGGATATCCGGTGCTATAATTGCGGTAAAAAAGGGCACGTTAAACTAAATTGTCCAGATTGGAAGAAAGGAAATGCTGAAAAGCATGAAGAGACTTCAAAATCAACAAATGTAATTCAAGAAGGAAATTCAGTTTGCTTCATTTTTGTTGAGGTCAGATCGCCTCATGGGCTCTTGGATCCTAAACTCGGCATGTTCTTACCATATGACTCCAAATAAGGAGTGGTTCAACACTTATAGGTTGGTAAATTCAGGTTTAGTTCTTATGGGCAATGAGGTGTCTTGTAAAATCATTGACATTGGAAGTGTTAGAATTAAAATACTTGATGGTGCTGTAAGAGCCTTGAGCAATGTAAGACGCATATCGGACCCATGGAAAAATCTCATTTCACTTGACACTTTGGATTGTAATGGATTTAATTACAAGTTTGAAAGTGGGATTATGAAAGTGTGCAAAGGTAATTTGATGGTGATGAAAGGGCAAAAGTTAGATGGAAATATTTATGCACTGCAGGAGACTACTGTTGTAGGTGGGGCTGCAGCTGTAAATTCAGAATTTGATGAAACCGTTTTGTGGTATATGTGGCTTGGGCATATGGGTGAATATGGTATGAAAGAACTTCACAAGGGAAAACTCTTGAAAGGTATGAAAGCATGCAAGCTGAGTTTTTGCAAGTTTTGTGTTTTTAGGAAACAAAATAGGGAAAAATTCAAATTAACTATTCACAAGATGGAAGGTATTCTTGATTATATATATTTTGATGTTTGGGGGTTGGTTAGAGTAGCGTCAAAAGGTGGACATGTTTACTTTGTGAGTTTTGTTGACGACTACTCACGAAAAGTCTGGGTATACTTCATGCGGCACAAGTCTGATACATTTGCTAGGTTTAAGTTGTGGAAAACTAAAGTGGAAAACCAGATAGGAAGGAGAATCAAATGCTTCAGATCAAACAATGGGACCGAGTACGTTGATTTTAGGTTCATGGAGTTTTGTGAGCAGCAGGGCATTAAGTGACATTTCAATGTTCGTCGGACACCTAAGCAAAATGGTGTGGTTGAAAGGGTGAACTGAACTCTATCTGAAAGAGCTCGGTGCTTCAAGCTTAATACAAGGCTACTGAAGAACTTCTGGGTCGAGGCAGTTAGTATGCTTGGTAAATCGATCACCAAAGGCATCACTAGAGGGGAAAGTGACAGAAGAGGTATGGACGGGAAATGTAGTAGGCTATTTCGGATTGGAAGTATTTGGTTGTTCAGTCTATGTTCACGTGTCTAGTGAGGAGAGATTGAAGCTTGACATAAAGTCTAGACGCTGCATCTTTTTGGAATATCAAGAGTGTGAAGGGGTTCAAGTTGTGAGATTCAATGGAAAACAAGGTGTTGATCAGTAAGGATGTAGTTTTCGATGAGAAAGTTATGGTGAAGCGTACTCAAGAATTTGATGAAGAGAAACAAGAGCTAGAAAACTAGAGTAGAGACAAACATGTTGTGTAGATGGAGTTAGAAACTTAGGGCAATGACAATGATCTTGGTCCTCCAATTGCAGGGAGTTTTAGTTAGGGAAACCAACAAGTCGACAATATTCCTATATGGAGATCCAGATCCACTATCAGACTACCTCTAAAGTATGGGTTTGAAGAGTTAGTATCTTATGCTTTCATTATCAGTTGCAATGACTCAACTACTTTTCAAGAGGTAGTGCACGATCAGGAGAAAAATAGGTGGATGGGTGCTATGATTGAAGAAATGAAATTGTTGTATAAGAATCAAACTTGGGAGTTGGTGGAGCTTCTAGATGGGAAGAGGGCGATAGGTTGCAAATGGGTATATAGGAAGAAGAAAGTAACTTCAGAAAATGAAGGAGAGAAATTCAAGGCACGATTAGTGGCAAAAGGGTACTTATAAATAAAGGAATGAATTATGATGAAATCTTTTTACATGTGTTCGACACACTTCCATTAGGGTAGTGTTGGGGTTAATAGCTCATTGTGATTTGCATTTAGAACAAATGGATGTGAAGACGACATTTCTTTGTGGTGACTTGGAGGAACATATTTATATGGTACAGTTGGAGGGATTTAGTGAATCAGGACAAGGACACTTAGTTTGTAAGTTGAAGAAGTCTTTTTATGGGCTGAAATTGTAGTAACCCGAACTCGATAGGGTTCCTATAGCTCTGATACCAACTGTGATAACCCAAACCCGATAGGGTTCTTATAACTCTGATACTAACTGTAGTGTTCCAAAAATTTGCTTTGATACTACAATTGTAACGACCCAAACCCAGTGGGGTCCTGGGTGTGACTTTCCATCAATCAAATCAATGCTAGCAGCGGAAATAATTTAAACCTCAAATACCATATCAGAGTACTAAACCACCACAATTACATAGGTATCTCCATGTAACATTATTACATCACAAGGAATACAAAAGCATATTTAATTCAATGTCATGCAAGCACTTACTCTAAACTATATTATCTAAACCCCGTCCCGAAGCTCGCTAAACTTGATTCCCTGTATGTCCTGAAATATGATATGGTTATTGGGGTGAGACATCTCTCAGTAAAAAGGAATAGATTATTATCAGTGTATGGCTAAAATGAGTTTTAGTATAAGAAGAATACATCCATTAATTTAACTTTAAATGAAATGGCATTTGTAAACTGTACCCACACCTATATAATTAAAAAATACATATTTTTCCTTCGAAACATAATTTCGGCTCAATAGATGGCCCCGTTTACATAAATCCACAAAGATGCATAAAAGAACCTCCCTTTTTGGACTAACTTCATGTTTAACTCCCATGATTGGGTTGTGAGGTTCAAAGACTGGACTTAGCTTGGTTGGCCGACCAAAACTAAGTCAAAGTAATATGTCTGTAAGTATGATTTGCCTACCGCATCCTGGTTTGGACCCAGGAGGGTACACAACCTTTCTCAGGCTAAATCGACTATCCACCGCTTACACTACCACAACAGTGTGACTGCACTAATATTTCTCTCTAGTTATGGTACCGAGCTTTCAACACACTTGGTCCATCAGGGTTTTTAAACCATATATTGCAATTTACATAATAAAATAGTAAAATGATCTCATTTTCTCAACACATAATTCGCAAGTCTTTCCATAATTTTCCAACCATCCACAAGATTGGTATTAAAACGTCAAATTCACAATATCCACATTATTCCCAACAATTCAAGAAATTAGTATAATACGACAACTTTTGCTGTATAACACCATAAAAATTCCAATAGGTTTAATTATGCAATAAAAATAAATCATTCTCATGTCACACTATTTGAGTGTTAAATCATAATCTAATAAATTGATTGGAAAAAGTACATCATAATATACTCGGTATATTTTGCTGAAAATAAGGGTATGATCACCTTGATAGTTTTAATTTAACTCAAAATATATATTTTATAGGAAAAAATAGATGATCACCCTACTCACTTTAATCTTTCTCGAATACTTGTATAATAAACCAAAATCATCATTTTCATACGTTTGATTCATTTATAAAATCTAATATAATATTTTTGTATTCACATACTCAAGTTTAATCGGTTCAATTTCAAAATAAATTGACATAATCTAATCCCCTTACCTATTCTTGAAGATATGCCTACCATGTTCCTAAAACTGTGCCTGGTGTTTGGACGATGAAACCCTAATTTCCTTAAACCTTGTCGAGGAGAGAGGAGCCGGCAAGTTGAGAGGAGAGAGAGACGATTGGAGAGCGAGAGTGGAAAGAATTTGGGAGAAAGAGAGAGTGGGACACGAATTAGAGGAAGGGGGGGACAGAGAAAGAGAGAAAAGTTCAAATGGGAGAGTGAAGATATAAATAATATTAGGCTTCTCGCAACTTAAAGACCCTCAACCCGTTTGAAACCATTGACGGTTTGGTCTTATACCAAATCGTTTCATTTTTTTATTTTTTATTTTTTTTCCTGTTTCAACAGAAATAGTCTCCCAGACAATAGTATAAAAGATTTGATTTCTATATGATCAGGATAGGTTAAAGAAAATGTGAGTATGATTGCTGCATGTATGTGAATAAGTTTGATGATGGTTCTTTTATCTTTTTATTGTTGTATGTCGATGACATGTTAATAGTTGCGAAAAATTTAATTGAGGTAAATCAGTTAAAGAATCTGTTGCATAAAGAGTTTGACATGACGGGTCTTGGTCCAGCCAAGAAGATGCTTGGGATGGAGATTCGTCGAAATAGAACTGCAGGGAGGTTGTGGTTATCTCAGGGCGGTTATGTGAAGAAGGTGTTGGAAAGGTTCTGTATGGCTGATTCTAAACTGATATGTACACCTCAAGTGAGTCACTTTAAATTGTCTACTACTGAATGCCCAAGTACGGATGATGATATTTGGGACATGTCAAAGTCCCATATGCTAGCGCCACGGAGAGTTTAATGTATGTCATAGTGTGTACAAGACCAAACTTAGCACGTGTAGTGAGTGCGGTGAGTAAGTATCGTTCTAATCTGAATAGATAGTATTGTGAAGCCGTTAAATGGATTTTTAGATACTTACGAGGTACTTCTAGTTATGGCATCATGTTCAGCAAGTAACAGGATAGTTCATCAGTTGTGGGGTTTGTTGATGCTGATTATGCAGGGGATATGGATGACAGAAAGTCTACAACGGGTTATGTATTTACCCTTATGGGAGGACCTATTCGTTAGAGGTCCATAATACAATCTGTGGTGGCATTGTCTACAACTGAATCTGAATATATGGTAGTTGCTAAAACCACAAAGGTAGCTTTATGGCTTACTGGTTTGGTCAAAGAGCTGGGTATATAGTAAAGCAGAGTTGTGCTATGATAAGTGCATAAAAGTGCACTCCGAACATTACTTTTTCTTGTTTATTTGCTAATTTATAAGGACAATTTGAATATGTTAGTGGTAAGTTTTTGACTTCATCTTCATTTTATAAAGTTTTTAATTCTAATTAATTTTTAATGATTTTTATCATAGGAATGAAGTTAAAAATATTTGGAAGTCAACCCTTAGCATAAATGAAGAAGATCAACCACCTAGGTTGGAGGAAAGAATATTGTATATAATATAGTCCCGTTTTGGAAGAGTCTCCGCACACCGTTCAGTATTTTCATCATAAGTATCTCAGCTAATATCGGTTTTGGGTGATTCAAGTTGCGTTGAAAACCTTACATAATGGGCTACAATTTATCTTGAAATAGCATTTCGTTAACTCAGACTTTTGCTACGTCAAAAGTGGGCTGCAATCCAAGCCCGTCCAAGTTCGAGATTCGTTAGGAGACAGCGTGGACATATTTCTGTAATTTAATCATAACTCTCTCATCTGATATCGGATTGGCATGATTCAAGTGGCGTTGGAAAGCTTACGAAAAGAGCTACAATTCATTGTGAGATAGTATTTCACTAATATGGACGTTTACTGGGCCAAAAAAGAGCTGCAATCCAAGCCTGGAAACCAGAGGATATTTTTCAGTGTTTTAAAAAAAAAAAAAAAAAATGTTATTCTGTTTTTTAGGGTTTTGAGAGGGAGATATATAAGCAAAACTTTGTGTGAAGAAAGGGGACGATTGGGGGCTGGGTTTTGTGAAGGTTCTCTTGAGAGTTTATTTTTCTTTCATCTTATGATGAGGAACTAATTCCCTAGCCTTGGCTAGGGATGAACTTGATCAAATAAAGGTATTTCAATTTGTTTTTAATCCATATTGTTGTTCTTCAATGTTTTTATATTTTCTATTTATTGTTCATCAATTGTTATTTGTTTTATTTCGCGCTTGAATATTCATACATTTGAATCTCTTCATGGATTTAGTTATGTTTTTTCCATAGTGTTGGCTCGGATAAGCGTCTAGAGGGGGGGGGGGGTGAATAGATGTTTTTCGCGAATATGCAAATTTTCTACAAACATAAAAAATCTTGCCAAGAACAAGAGTATTATATCACAATATAAAAATAAAAACGAATGACAATGGATGAGCAACATAAGAGAGAAGTGAGAAGAAAAGCTTAACACAGCGATGTTAACGTGGTTTGGCACCCCGTCTACGTCCATGCCTTGAGACCAACTCTAGGATTCCCAAAATCCACTATATGATCCTCCTTTCGGTGGAGAAGCCTATACAAACAGCTGCTCACAAAGAGCTCTTACAATGGCTTACAAAGAGTCTTACAATACAAGTAGTTTAAGAGAGGTAGATACAATCTTAAATGTTCCTCTTGAGTTGAATATCACAATGTAATCCTCACACTATATTCTCTTTTTCAATGGAGTGTAAACAAAAGTAAGAGTAAGAGGGCAAGTGGTTGCACAATGAAACCCTAGAGTAAATGTACAATGAATGATTTCAACAACTAATGAGCGTCACAGCTTGAAGTTAATGCAAAAGACCTATTTTAAACACCAAAGGGGCGAGCTGGGCGTTGGAGAGCTGTTGGGCATTTATTGATATGAGACAAGATGAAAACTAGCTGTTTTGGTGCATTAAATGAGGTCTGCAGCCCGACATTCGTCGACGAGGTCTCGCCTTCGTTGATGAGCTCTTCAGTTATTTCGTCGATGAAGTCCTGCGTTCGTCGACAAGTTACTGGTTTTGAATTTAGGTAGGTCTCGGTTTCTTTTCGTCGACGAGTACCCTGTGTATGTCGACGAAATGTGCACAGACTTCGTTGCCGAATCCCCTGTATTCGTCGACGAAGGTGCTCTGAACTTTTAGGTACTCTCGGTATATTCTCGTCGACAAGTGTCTTGTGTACGTCAACGAGGGTCTGTGTTGTTGTCGTCGACGAAGACCTGTGTTCGTCGACGAGGCCTCTTTCACTATTTTGAAAATTACTTTAAGTTTGAAGTAAAAAGGTCCTTATCTTTATTTGAGAAGTGATCTCTGATCTACTTTAACATGTCTTAGGTTTAATAAAATATGTTTTAGGGTTTTTAGACATCTTATGCAGTGATATTCATGTGAAATGCCCATTTCTTGCTTGTTCTTTTGAGTCACACCATACATTAAGGATTACAGAAACAATCTCTCTAACTCTCGCACTCAACTTAGAACATGTGCTTGTTATGTAGAGTCCAAGAGTGCTTTGGTTTGAGTGGTCAAGTTTTGGTCATGTCACATGTTGCTTTTGGTTGGTTTGAAACTTGCTTGCTTTGAGCCACTTTGTGCAACTGAGCTGGACTAGAGAAAAAGGTTAGTAATCTTAAAGAACTGCTAATGAGTTGTTGTCATTAAAACACAATTGGAATGAAAAACCCTTAACTACTTGGCCTAACACATAGAATTGTTAGGATCCATGAATGTGTTCAAGACAAACTATTAATTTTGTTACATCACTTTTTTGTTACAATATTGTCTTCGGATATATTGTTGTCGTTAGATTTTGTTAACAAAGTTAATAGCTTTTGAGTTTTTAACGAGTGGAATAATATTTAGAAATTTTACTTTTGAATTTATCAAAGATTTGTAATTCTATATCTTCCGATTTGGGATTTGGGATGTGAAATCTCTAGTTGAGAAAACCAATGGATTAAAAATAAATTGATTATCTGATTTGTGAGAGGGATTCCTGATGCCTTGGTTCTTGCAAATTTGATTTTCCATCCACAAAAATAATCTTAATTTTAAATTTTTCTAAAAAGAAGTCATTTGTTTTTCCTTAGAAATCATTTACTATTCTTTTGATTTTTATTTGCCTATTTGTGTCCCTTTTTCCATCTCCTTGTCGAATCGACGCCCTAAGTTGTGCTACAACTACCACATTATTCTTTGGGCATAATCAAATTTTGGCACCATGTGTTGACCAGGGGGTGTGGACTGAGCTTGAGAAGGAAACTTACCTCGCTCATTCACACTCAAGGAACTCATCAATTTGGACACTTGGCTCTTTATGTCCTTATTTTCTTCAACAACCTGTGTAATTAGAGATTCTTTTTGGTTAGTCTTACCTTGTGCCTCAATAAAAGCATGCAAAGTGTCTTGTAAAGGACTCCTAGAAGATGAAGGTGCATGATATGGTGCAGGATAAGATATAGGGAGTTGTGTAGGTGGCTGGTTTCCAGACTTCCAACTAAAATTGGGGTGATTGTGCCACCACGGATTATAGGTATCAGAGAAAGGTGTAAAAGGCTTTTTGTACACACCTAAGGCGTTACATTGTTCCTCATACATCCTTCTCATCTCAGCAAATGTGGGATGCTCTTGGGCGAGGTGATCTACCTCGCCACACACAAAACATGGTCTAATAGACTCTGCATGGTTAGCCACATGTGTTGGCTTTAAGTCCATAGTCTTTAACACCTTTAGCTCCCTAGTGAGCATCTCAACCTTAGCCTTTAGGTTATCTTCTTCCTTGAGATGGTAAATTCCACCACCATTTGAGTTTCCTGTAGGTCGTGACCTATTTGTGCTTTCAATAGCACTAGGTATTGTCCATGTGTGGGCTTTTTCTGCTATATCATTCAAATATTCAATGGCCTTATTAGGATCATTTTGTAAGAACTCACCATTACACATCATCTCCACAAATTGGCGCTCTCTAGGTGTAAGTCCCTCATAAAAATAGCTCATTAAGCGCCAATTCTCTTACTCATGGTGGGGACACAAATTTAACAATTCTTTAAATCTCTCCCAAACTTGGTATAAAGTTTCACTCTCTTTCTGAACAAAGGTTGAGATTTATCTCTTCAAAGCATTTGTTTTGTGATGTGGAAAATACTTATGAAAAAATGCTTGAGTCATCTCAGCCCATGACCCAATTGAACGTGGTCTCAATGAATACAACTAACTCTTTGCTCTTTCTTTTAAATTTAAGTCTGATTGCGTTCATTGTACTAGGTTGATTATGAAAAGTTGCAACTACCTCTTCAAATTCCCTAATGTGCACATATGGGTTTTCGTTTTCAAGTCCATAAAAAGTGGGGAGAAGTGGAATCATCCCTGGTTTAAAATCAAAATGTAGCACATTAGGTGGAAGCATGATACATGAGGGTGTGGTAGTGCGTGTAGGATGGAGATACTTTTGAAGAGTTCTAATGGGTTGGTCCTCATGATGACTCATTGTGAATGAAGATTGTGATGCAATGGATGTTGTGTCTGAATCAGGAGGCATATTAAATAGATTCGGAGAGAGAATGTCCGTATTAGAATCAATGTCGAGTCTCTTTGCGAATCTACCTAATTCGTCCCTATACCTATGCATACACTTAAATAAAAATAAAAATAAACTACTTTGCTAAACCAAAAAAAATAAAACTAAATAAAATAACAGAGAGAGGAACGAGATTACCGCCCTTGATGAATCAATTCAGTAAAATATATTCCTCACAATGTTCCTTCTTGTACCATCTCCTCGGAAATGGCGCCAAAATTTGATTACGTTCAAAGAATAATGCGGTAGTTGTAGCACAACTTTAGGGTGTCGATTCCATAGGGAGATGGAAAAAGGAACACAAATGGGCAAATAAAAATAAAAAGAATAGTAAATGATTTTTAAGGAAAAAAAATGACTTCTTTTTAGAAAAAATTAAAATTAAGATTATTTTTGTGGATGGAAAATCAAGTTTGCAAGAACCAAGGCATCAGGAATCCCTCTCACAAATCAGATAATCAATCTATTTTTAATCCATTGGTTTTCTCAATTGGAGATTTCATATCCCAAATCCCCAATCCGAAGATATAGAATTACAAATCTTTGATAAATTCAAAAGTAAATTTTCTAAATATTATTCATCTCGTTAAAAACTCAAAGGCTATTAACTTTGTTAACAAAATCTAACGACAACAATATATCCAAAGACAATATCGCAGCAGAAGAGTGATGTAACAAAATTAATAGTTTGTCTTGAACATATTCATGAATCCTTACAATTCTATGGAAAAAGCATGACTAAATCCATGAAGAGATTCAAATCTATGAATATTCAAGCGCGAAATAAAACAAATAACAATTGATGAACAATAAATAGAAAATATAAAAACATTGAAGAACAACACTATGGATTAAAAGCAAATTGAAATACCTTTATTTGATCAAGTTCATTCCTAGCCAAGGCTAGGAAATTAGTTCCTCATCATAAGATGAAAGAAAAATAAACTCTCAAGAGAACCTTCACAAAACCCAGCCCCCAGTCGTCCCCTTTCTTCACACAATGTTTTGCTTATACATCTCCCTCTCAAAACCCTAAAAAAGGGAATAACATAAACAAAAAAAAAATGCTGAAAAATATCCTCTGGTTTTCGGGCTTGGATTGCGGCTCACTTTTGACCCAGTAAACGTCCATATTAGCGAAATACTATCTCACAATGAATTGTAGCTTTTTTCGTAAGCTTTCCAACGCCACTTGAATCATGTCAATCCAATATCATATGAGAGAGTTATGATTAAATTACAGAAACATGCCCAGGCTGTCTCCTAAAGAATCTTAGACTTGGACGGGCTTGGATTGCAGCCCACTTTTGACCTAGTAAAAGTCTGAGTTAGCAAAAGGCTATTTCGGGATAAATTGGAGCCCATTATGTAAGGTTTTCAACGCAACTTGAATCGCCCAAAACCGATATCGGATGAGATAGTTATGATGAAAATACTGAACGGTGCGCGGAGACTCTTCCAAAACGGGATTATATCATATCCAATATTCTTTCCTCCAATCTAGGTGACTTATCTTCTTCATTTATGCTAAGGGTTGACTTCCAAATATTTTTAACTTCATTCATATGATAAAAATCATTGAAAATTCATTAGAATTAAAATTTTTATAAAATGAAGATCAAGTCAAAAACTTACCACTAACATATTCAAATTGTCCTTATAAATTAGCAAATAAACAAGAAAAAGTAATGTTTAGAGTGCACTTTTATGCCTCATCACACCCCCCAACCAGCTTATTGCTAGACCTTAGCAATTGAAGCAAAATTAAGCAAGAATATTCAAACACTCAAAATAAGGCATTCTCAAAAGATCAATAGTGCTATCAAAGTTTGTTTATCAAAACACTTAGAATACATGTGTGTGTGTTAAGCCAATAACCATCTTACCATCAAACCCAAATACATACAATGTCGAGAACAACTTGAACAAAAGTTTTGACTTCAAATCTCACAAGGGTATATAATACTCATTGAAGAATCACTCCAAGATTTTAGAAGGGTTGCCCACTCAAATGTATGGAAAGAGTAAATGCATGTGAATAAAGGCATAAGAAAAAATTGATTTCACGGAAAGAATATCATCTATTGGGAACTCAACCAATCATTCCACCAAACCCACTTAGGATCAAAAGGTCAATTGAAAGGGTTGTAATGGGGCTAGGGTTAAGTTGAAAAGAACAAAGGATAAGGGAATTCAAAAATAGATTCAAGTAAATACTAGGGGTCTTCCAAAAATTGTATAATATACACCACTTCTCAACAATTTACTCTCTTCTTTCAACTGATTTCTTTTCAATTCAACACATTCTTCTTCTCATTTTTTTTTTTCTTCTTTATTATTATTTTTTTCATTGATGAAGCTTGCAAGCAACAATACAAACCATCTCAATAAATTTCTCATTCTTTTGTTTTTTTTTTTCAAACCAACAATTTATCCCCCCTAGCAGATACTCAAATTTTAAGGGTAGGAAAGTATTACTTTCAGGCTTAACTCCAATATGGAGTGGGTACGAAAATATATAGGTTAACAAAAAAAAAGGCTTACATTTTGGCTCAAAGTAGCATCTAATGAATAAAATCACGGTAGGCTTGAAAGACTCAAACTTTATCCTACATTGACCTTTATCACTTCCTAAGTATAATCAAGCAAGCATACCACAAACCATGTAATGACATTCCCAAAAGATAACCAAATAAGAAAAATAATGAGACCATGCAACAAAATAATGTCATAGAAAAAAAAAATAATAACACCAAATATGATAAATCCTCTCTAAGGAATGAGAATGGCTCAACTACTTACAAGTGTTTTAAGTCTCAACTTAAGTTTGATTGTTCTCTGATTGTATGCATTTAACATCCATCAAACCACAATAGCTTACGTGCACTTAAAAGAACTTGAAGTGCCTAAATAAATAACTAAGATAGCACAATTGACTCAATTGAATACTCTATAATCATGCTCAAATATTCAAGCCAAATTCATGTAAACAGATATGCATGATCCTACGTTGTGACAGTTAGAACGCTATCTAAGCGAAGAATTAAGTGTACCATGCTAGAACCTAGTATATTGATGTAAGGTTCCACAAGGTCCGGGAATTGATTACTTCAGGTGAACTTGTATTGGAGATAGTTCACACATCTAAAAACGCAACGAACATTTTGACAAAACCGATTACTATTGAAAAGTTCAAGCATTGCTTGAACTTACTTCATGTCTCCAAGTGCTAGAAGGGAGACAGACCCAACCTAATGTTCCAAGGTCAAGGTGGAGCAACGAGCTATGTTTTTAGGTTCTCTTAAGGGGCGTATACTCGCCAAGGTGGAGATTGTTGTGTTTTTGTGGCTCATATACTTAATGGAGTGCATAAACAAGGAAGAAAACATAGTTGAAACTCACTTGTGCTAAGGAGCAGCAGCAAATCGTCAACTATTTGGCCAAATCAGTCGATGGTTTGATCCAAAATTCAGACAATTACATTCTGTCAGAAACAGTTAATTGATTGGGCCAATCAATCGACTATTTGGCTTGAGGTAGTGAGATTGATTTCAAAATTTGAATGTGAACGTTAATATAGTTGGGTGTTTGGAGGGAAACCTTTGAAGTGTTTATAAATATACCATTCTGGGTATATTCTGGAAGAAGAAGAGAGGAAGATCATTGTGAATTGTATTGTATTGTTTATTTTGACATTTTCATAGTGAAAACCTTTGCCGATTGCTCCTGTGGATGTAGGCATTGCCGAACCATGTAAATCTTTGCGTTGTTGTTCTTGCTTTCAGATATACTGTGTGTGTGTTCCATGTTTATTCTTCATTATTGTTGTGTTTAAATTTCGATGTGCAATTTCAAGTTCATTTACAACAGTATGACTTTTGTTAAATTGTCCTCCAATCACGACTACTTGAAAGGAATCAAATAAGAATGGCTTGAAGGATCTAGGTTGTACTCCGGGGGATCATTTCGATGCCTAAGTTAGGAAATGGGAGATTTAGATTACGACAGTAAGCGAAGAGTGAGTGAGAATGAGATGCTTACTTTCTCTTGGGATCCCCTTTTTATAGTGGCGGAGGCAGACCCTCCTTCAACTTAGTATTTACAAGCATTTATTATGTTTAGGGGGTTATAGATAATTTAAGGGCGGTTATGTAGGATATCAATAGTGATTTTGTAATCGTATCGGGGGGTTATAAATAACTCAAGCATGGTTATGTGAGATATCAATGGTAGTTTTATAATCGAATTTGCTCATGAGTATGTCTACTAATTTTGGGTATATCAATGGTTAACAAAGAGCCTCCCAATCAAGATACATTGAAATAATGGAGATGCATTAGTCAAAGTCATGAATATCCTTAATTAGTGTATCATTAAGGAATGTATCACATTTAATCAAATGTACATTCGCCTTGAAAGAAGGGAAAATTCATATATATGTTTATAACTTTTTTATGGATTAAGTCACTTATGGATTTCTATATAAATCGCTCTTGGTCCCTCTCACCACTTAATAATCAAGTATGGTAGAATCTCCATTACTAAGCCAAACATAAGAGTAAGGGGAGAGATGATGAAGTAGTATTCTACATGATAAAGATTTGATCAATAGGAATAGAAGGAAAAGCTAATTGCATCGTAGTTTGATTGTCTCCACAGAAATAGAGTATGGTATATTTTGAATTTCTTTCCTCATCTTTACTTGATCATGGTTCATAAAATACGTTGAATGTCTTTCTTATGGAAATTTTCTAACATTGTACATTAATTGGAATTTGTGAGGTTTACCAAAGTTTAACTTCGATTATTTTCCTTGCAGGGCAGTGGATTTTCTTTAAGTGTTTATTCTGTTAGTCAAGTTTTAAAGATGGGCTCTTCGGTTGATTATGGGATTTGCAAAGGAAAAAGGAAGGATGGGATGGCCTGTACACTAGTTATAAATAAGTATGTTATGGAAACTCCATCTATATTGTATTTTGAGATTGTTATAACAAGATGCACTTGAAATTGTTGTTTTCTGTGTAAATTGGTCTAAAAGACTAAATTTTTGGTTTTAAGGGTGTCCTTCACCAAAAATTTTGTCTTGTGTACTTGGTGCTCAATATTCAGTAATTATTTTGAGCTAAAAGTGTGTGCACTTACTGCAGGTCTTCTATATGTTCTTAACTGCTACACTATTTACTTATTGTTCTTCCCTAACAGAATAATCTGTTGCTATCTTAGTGAAAAGTATAACATATTATGTTCTGCTTTGTTTTGTTCTGTTAATTTCCAATGGCTAAATATGGGATTCTGCTCTAATTATCACCACTTTTTTTTCCATGTTTTTCCATGTTAGGACCAAAATGGCACTGAATTATCAACATTTTAGGATGCATGGTCTGTCATAAAAGTTTCCTTAAGTCTTAACGATGAACATATGGTCCAATTTGTCCTGTGAAAGTGGCAGCTATGATACCATCTTTGGCATCAAATCTTGACTTCATGCAATCTCCTTTTAGACATTGGAAGACAGACTCTAAGAAAACAGTTGGCCATATTCTGATTTGTGTCCCATGTTAATCTTTCATCTCCTACACTGATTAACCGTTCCAGATTGCTTCAATAATGAACCTGAGAATCCAGTGTCTGAGAAGGTTTTGCTAGGAATTTACTGGAAGTTGATGATTTTTACCTCAATATTAAGGTCCAATAATTCTACTGTGATGGCATTATGGAAGCTTCTGATGTTTCTGGATGTTAAAATGCGAACTTTTTAACCCAATGAGATATTCTTGGGAGAGGTTAATCTTAAGTTTATGTCCCTGATAAACGTAGGTGGCATGTTGAATGAGATGAGTTTCAGCCAGTTTGGTTAAATTTGTCTTGTAACTTGAATCCACGATCACCTGTCAAGCTAGTTTCTCCACGATGATTAATTACATCTAGGGCAGCTTGAGAATAAAAATAGAATCCTGTTTCTATAACTAACATGTGTGGTTTGATATTTAACTAAAATATTTATAAAAATTGCAAATTGATAAAGAGACAAAGGTCAAGAGAGAGAAGGGAAAGAATCATTTTCAGAAGTTATTGAAAGTACTCTAGCTATGAAAACTTAACACGTCCTTGCTTGGTTTGTTTTCAAAATTTTTCATAGCATCTATATATTCTTATCCAGTTTATTCCAAATCCTACTGTGGAAGAAAGCAATTTACAGAACTCTCCTCCCTTTTCCCTCAATTATTTTGAATTTTTAAACAATGTCATGGTAAGGATTTCATCATATTCTGACTCTGGTTGTTTTATATTTCAGACGCCGTGGGATATTTTGCAAATTCCATAAGTCGGTAAGGATGACTCCTCTACACTCGCATTGTTTTACAATTTATTGTGAATCAATTTATTAATGGATTCTTTTTTCTAATATTTTCTATATAGAAAGCATCTGAAAAGTATTCCACCACGCGAACTGAGCTTACAGGAGGGTAGGTTTTCAATGTTCATCTCCATTTGAATCTCTATCCAGTGGTTGTTGCTTATGATTTGCACAAGACTTGCTTCATATTTTATGATTTTCTCCTCATAACTGTGCATTTTAATTACTGTCATTTTTTTTTTGAAAAATCTCAGTAACTTAAGAACTGCCTTTAGAGGTGCTCGCAAGTCAGAAGGAATTTATCTGGTTGACCCTCTAGTTGACAGGACAAACATAGTAAAGCCTGCAAAGCCAGTGAAGTTGTTGTCTGTGGAAGGATTGAAGAAGGCACTAAGGTTTAATTATTCTTTGCTCATACTGATCACTTTATTTAAATACTTGAGCAATTCATAAGTGCTCTATTTGGTTGTTGGGAAGATAATATTTGTTGAAATATTTCATATTATTTTTGCTTTTCCTACATCTATTCACCAGCTAAATTATGTACATTTTCTTTCTAATGACTCCCCTCTTGGAAGTAGAGGTGACTTGAAATGAAGATCCTAAGCTACTTTGAGTTTTTGATAGAATATAAAATCACAATTTATCAGCACTTCCATTAACCAAATCCAAATTGGCCTCACATATTTCTTAATATGCCTTTTCCCCTTTCGAAAGAGGAAGCATTTTTGAATCATAAACGTTTAATACAAGATCTCTCTGTCTTGCTCTCTCACCACATATGCACATGCACAGAATGCACCCATTTTCATGCTAGTGGCCATTAGATATGGTTTCTAGTTACTATTATTAGTAGACTGAATATATTATTTGAATGAACATTTGGACAGTAATGCAGGCAAAGTCACAACAAATACACATTCACAAGGAATAAGATTTCTTACGGAGATCACAGGTTCCATATCCTACCTTCTATGCTACTGCTGAATTCATTTTATCACATTCCCTTAGACAATTTTAATTTATTACAGGAAAAACATGTCCTACAAATACAAATAAAGGATCTGCACTGCCAAACCAACAAATGCCCAAGTCTGGCAAGAGGTGAAGCAAAGTTCATCGATTTTGTAATCTCTATTTGCTGTTTATGAGTGTCTTGCTGCTTAATACTGGTTCGATCAACCATTCTTCAGGATATCATCAACCATGAAACTAGATCCTTCAGATGTCACTGGAAAACAACGGGATACAAAAAGAAAGAAAATTGAGCATGTGCAGGATTCAGCAGGGAAAATCACCAAGTTGACTACAGAAAAGATGATCGAACTAGATTTTGTAAGTTCAGACGAAGATATCTGAACCTTCCAACAAATGATGATTTTTATCTGGTGGAAGTGAACTGCAGAACAGCAGAGAATTGCATTCAAGGCGACAGTGTCTCTCATGTCATGAAGTTGAAAAAGTAGAGGTCGCAAAATCCGCTTGTTTGAAGACTTCTTTGTTGGGAAGCAGTCATTTTCTTGATAACCATGGTATGGGTATCAGCTCCTCTATTTATTGGATATTGCTCCATGCAATAATAGAATGCTTCGTGGCTCAATATATTTGCTGCAATTCCCTTCACAATTGAAGACCATTTTGCAGTGAGAAGAGTTGAACGAGCTGAAAGATAAAGCGATTTAGCTTCATAATTAATCATAACAAATATGTAACAATTCAATTATTGGTCAGATTGAATCTTTGTTGTTTCAACTGGGTTAATACTTAAGTCAGTCTGTCAATGCGTGATGCTAAAATAGTGGCATTGTTTTTTGTAAATGCAGATTAGAACATTTGGGTCTATAGGTTTGCATTTACTATCATTTTTTCCCCTAATGAGAATTTAAGTCTTATAACCACAGCACTGCAATGAGGTTCCTCAATTTTAATGCTGCTAGAGGTGGAAAATCGCTTTTGCTGCCTGTGTTGTCATACCTGGATTTTTTTAGAAAGCTGAGTTTAGAATTGTAGAGGATATCAGGTGCTATACCTGTGGTTCCAAGAGATTTAGCAGGTGCTGTACTTAAGTTTTGATTCCTTTGCTAATATATGCTCTCAAAATAGCATTCTTGGTTGCAAAGGAAACAGAGGGAGGAGAAGAATGTGACATTGTGTTTGAAAGGAGGGAAATAAGGAAAAAGTGGAAAGAGTGAGTGAAAAAGAATCCCCTGTTTGCTAGAGGGGAAAGAAAAGAAAGAAAATAGACAATTGGTTCTATTTACTCTTCACAAATTCAATGCAGCTCAAAGTTGATGTGAAAATGGGTGAAAAGGAATCAGGCCATTAATCAGTGGGTCGAAGAAATTGTCCATAAGTGATGATTATTTTCATCTCTTTTGTTTTTATACTTAATCATATAATCAACATGAAAATTGGAAATAAATGCAGAGGATTTAGGGCTTTTGCGGAAAGTGGTTTTTATTATTAATTTTTTTGGAAGAATTACAAGAAATGTATCTTTGATATTTTTTAGCGGACATTCACTTCCTTTGAGATTTGATAAAAAGATAAGAGATTTTTTTTAAAATTTTAAAAATACCACAGGCTTTCAAAAAGATACAAACCTTTCTTAGAAAAAACTTGTTTTGGCAAATCTAAGGGGAGGCTTTTAAAATTCTTAAAACTAAAAGGGGAGCTTGAAAATTTGAAATTTGAGGAAAGCTTAGTGTCTTTTTGTCAAACTTTAGGGGAGGTTAATATTTTTTGCTAATTTTTTTTTTTAGCTTTTTAACATTTATGTGGAGACTTTAAAAAATCATAAAAGATGTTTTATAATTTTTGGATGAATACTTTAAAAATATAAAAAAATAGGATGCTTTTTTTTTTTTAGAAAATAAAATAAAAGCTATTTTGTATAATTAAATAATCCTTTAGTGCTTTTGGGCCTTGGGGTCCATTTGGGTCACCATGGGTAATCTAATTCATTAGAAAGTTTTGTATTAAAACTTCTAACCAAGAATGTATTATAAGTGACTAGAAAACTCAATTTAAATGGAATTTAAAATATAACAAGATATAAATAGTAATCTACTTTTCTTATGTTTCAAACCATAAAACAAAGATTATGTAATATCGTAACTCTGTATAGAATTAACCATTATTGTTATTGAACGTTGACTTTACTATAATTTATGCATATCTTCAATATTGTTTGTCTTTAACTATCTAAAATTGCTTCATAATTACTCTATATACAAACCTTTATCATCATCATTATTATTATTATTATTATTATTATTATTATTATTATTATTATTATTATTATTATTATTGTTGTTGTTGTTGTTGTTGTTCTTTGTGCATGGTTAACATCATTATTAGAGGAGAGATTGGGTGTCACCAAATGTTAGCTACAACACATTTTCCACAAATTTAGGTTAAGGATGTTCCCCACCATATAGCTATCTATCTACATATATAATTTTTATATACATAGCATTGAATATATTAATTGGACCTAGCTAGCTGTCTAGGTACACATATTTGTGTAAATTTGGACAAATTTCAATACATTTTAATAGTACATCTTATCCGAATCCAATACAACTCCAAATTTAAGACATTTCCAAACATGGGGATGTATTCTTTTGAGTTCTTTTGGACTATCCTCTAATGCACGAAATATTTTCCTATGTTATTCTCTAATCATTTGTTTGGAATGTAAGAATAGAAAGAAATTTATAATTTTACATATTTGTTGTGTAGCTTTCAATCCATTCTATCCTTTCCAATTACCTTTTCATTCCAATGTATCAAACATTAGATTGATTTGTTTGGGACACAAAAATAAAATGGAATTGGTCTTTATTGTGATACCCTGTGGAAGAAAGATTTAAAAGGATTAAATGTTACCATCCATATCAACAAGGTGCACTTTTCTTTTCAAGAGTCTTCTTATAAGAATTCCACGGTTAAGCGTGCTTGATTTGGAATAATTTTAGGATAGGTGATCTTTTGGGAAATTTTATTAGGAAGTGTGTGAGTGAAAATAAAACACACTAAAAATGACATGTGTTGGTCTATGGGACCAATCATTAGTTTGATAAGACCTGTCCCCCTATCGTCTGGTTCAGGTAGAGGAGAAGAGACGTAGACTCAGGTTAGAGTGTTACATTTATAAATTTACATATTTGCTACAAATTTTCATCTTGTCTAATCATTATCCCTTATTTTTTAAGTTACAACCTAATGGAGTTAGACTAAATATAAGAGAATAACAACTAAAGTATATATATGTTTTGTCAATTGGAGGCTAATTGGTTTGACTATATATATATATCCTATATCCCTTCTTACCTCTATTCAAACCCAATACCTTAGAAAAGTTTCAAACTCTAAAGTACACTGATATTAGTATATACAACTGAAATCTTAACAAACTTATATACTATCTCATATATAAATGCACATTTATAAAACACATATATGCTATAAAGTTTGAAATTAATGTATTGGAGCTAAAAAAATATTTCAAAAAATCTTGGTATATCTACTGTTGTAACCCACCTTTTTGTTAAGATGGTATTTGGAAGCACGAATTTTATAACTTATATTTGAATTTTTGTGAATTTGAAAGAAATTTAATATAATTTTATATTATATTTTATCTAAATTCAAGAAAAATATTTTATTTTTTCTCATTATGAGTCTTGTGCCTACTTCACTTACCTCTACACATGCAAAACTTTGAAATATATATATATATATATATATTTGATAATCGATAGCCATTATATATGGCTCACACTCTAACAAATTGCTGAAATACTATATTTGCCTTCAAAATATCATATTTTTTATTTACCCACCGCTACATTGTGCATATTATTATACTTTGTGTATGGTATAATCATGTAGATAAGTGGGTATGTAAAAGCGTGATATTTAAAAAATAAGGACAGTGCTACTAAATAAATTAAGCTTAATTTTAAGTGGGTCACCTTTGAATTACTCAGTGTTTGATCTAACGTGTGAGGTCGTTAGTTCACGAACGTCAAAGTGGCCCCCGACCATCTTAGGTTTTTGATCATCATTTTAAAAAAAAAATTACTAATTTAAGACCTATAAATAGGGCTTTCACTTATATTATGAATAGTGTGGGGTTTGGTTTGAGAGGCCCCCTCCTGCAATATTTTGCCTCTCACCCACTCAACCACCATCTCCAATCTCCATTTCTTTTTCTTAATGTATCAATCAAGCTTCAACGGCATGGATTGAGGTGGGTTTGTTTAGCAACTGATTTTGATGGGTCAACGGACTTGAAAACCAAGGTCTCATAATTACTACATAATTAACCAACTCCCCCTCTGATACCGGTCCCTAATTAATTGGTAGCTTCATCTAGGTTTCATTTTGACCTAGATGGGGAATTTTTGTTTTAAAATAAAAAATAAAAAATATTTATTATATATTTTTATATGAAATATTATTAAAAATAAATTTAATTATGATATGATTTGAAATTATGAAAGTCAAGTGTTTACTGTTTAAAAAAATGAAAATTAATTCTTTATCCTTTTTATTTATTATATATTTTGCTTTATTTTCTGTTATATATTTTCATGGGATATGCAACAGAATAAAGTTGAACTTTTTTTCATTTCATATCCTCTCTTGCCAGTGCCTCTCAAAACTTGAAACTGAAATATTTATTCTATGTTTGCGAGTTTGGTTTCATGTCTTGGATTTGACGAGATTTGTCAAAATTTGAGATCCAACATTGATACTCCAAAAAATACATTAACTTATAAAAATTAGAAATCTCAATTAACCAGTAATCATTGGATTGGATGTTCTTAAAAAACATTAGATTCACTCTCCAAAAAGTAATGTAGCATTCCCTTCTTGAGTAAAGAAATTAATGCATTTTTTAGTCAATGATTAGCGACTCACACTAGACCTAAATTATATATAAAGTGAGAGATAATCCATCTCTAAACTAATTTCCCCTTGCCGTGATGATAAGAAACTCGTTTCCATTAAAATCCTACACATATTTCATATTTCCTTTTTATCTTTCTCAAGATTCAAATCGAAATTTAGTACATTTAGATTTACAAAAAAAACAGTACTTCAATTTACCAATAATTTCACCAGCATGACCATCTCTCTCTCTCTCTCTCTTCATTTTTTTTTTTTTGAATATCGCCGGGTGTCCACACGTTCTTTTTACGGTCCACGCGACTAATCCCACGCCCCGTGGCAGCTGACCCCACAATTCCACAGAGATGGTAAATTCAGGAGCCAGTCGCAGGAATCGAACCCGGGGGGATGTATCCCTGATCTCTTGAAAGGCACTCCCAACATCCGCCCTATCAACTGAGCTACAACTTGGGAGTCTCTCTCTCTCTTCCTTCATCTTGCGTGTAAGTGATCTAATTAATCCTCTTACATATATATATATATATATATATATATATATATATATATGTCAATGATTTTGACCCCATCTTCTTTTTCCTATCTACCCACCTCCTTTTTAAATGCAGCCAAAGTTGGGTTCTAATATTTAACCACCCCTCCCCAAAAATATAATAAATAATAAATAGAAAATAATAATGCAATCAAAAAATAAAAATAAATTATTGACTTTTACCGGTGCCTTTGTTAGTCTAGTTTGCAACATTCGTGCTTTACACACTTAAAGTTTTGACACGTACATAATATAATTAAATTACTAGAGGTGATTTTATGCGTCAAAAATCTTAAACAATCCAAATAATGGTACTTTGTTCCACTATTCCAAATATTTCAAAAAATTTCAAACTTAATAATTAATCAGTCTAGTTGGAATTGAATGTTTTAAATTTAAGATCTAATTGAAGATTAAATAATTTTTTCTAGTCTCTTACTTAGACATTGGAGTGATCTCTCAAAATACACCTCCAGTCCTCCAAATCATTCTTGTTTGATCTTTTTCAAATATCCGTGATCAGGGAACAATTCATGAAAAATTGTTCGATTTTCAAGCAGCAACATTACTAATTAATTTCTTGTCTCTTGATGATTGTGGACTTAAATTTCCGACCTTGTTTGGACGTGCATGAACCTGGATTTAAGTGTCTTCCTTCAACATTAATTCTTTGTATCATTATGCATATATTGAATTTTGGACTTATTGGATTTTAATTTAAAATTGTGAAGTTAGGGTTCTTAATTACCCTTAATTACAAAAGTTTGAAGAATGGGTTGCAATGTTGCCATTATTGCGAGTAAATTTTGATAGGAAAGTTTTACTAGCTCCAACTTAGAACATACCTACTATACATTAAAAATTAATTCAACCATTGTATTTACAAAAAAAAATCGTTCAAATAAAAGGATGAATTTATTGTAAACTACTCGATAGTTATTATTTTGTCACTTACTCTAATAATGTATTGTGTTTCCTTTTTTATTTGCGTACGTTATTTTATTCTTTCTAATTCCTTTGAAACTTCAAAATTTAAAAATATACTATAAATAAAAATGAATTAAGTTTGCGCAAAATATTTCAAATAAGTGCTTCCTCCATCATCATTTATTTATTGTAATTTAAAGACTAATTTTTTTTTAAAAAAAAGGTCTTATTTACTCATGGAATACAGTTTTATTTTCAAAATTTTTAAATTTGTATGTGAAAGTTAGAAAAAAATATTTGTTTTGAAAAAGTAAAAAACAAAGGGGCATTCCTATAATCATTTAGAAATTTGAAAATGAAAAATGAAAACTATTTTTCATAATAAAATATGCCTTATGACCCTTTTGGAGCTTGGAAAATATTGATGAAAGGAAAAGAAAATATGAAAGATTCTATGTTTTGGTGTTTTGTTATTAGAAAAAGTAAGAAAAAATAAAAATATACACCAAATCAATGAATAAAATTTTGATTTTACATATTACTAAGATTAGATTATTCTTAATTTTTAATCATATTAAGACCTTGATTGTTACTTGGCGAGAAAGGAAAGAAAAATTTGAAGGAATTTATTTTCTCACATTTGGTTATCAAGAAAAATAAGAAAGAAAACAAAAATTATGCCAACCCAATGAAAAAAATCATGATCCAGCAAATCATTTACATTTGATTTTTCTTTATTTTTTTTGAGTAAAAAACATTGAACTCTCTGAGGCTTGGCAAAAAGATAAGGACATCTTTGAGGTTTCAAAAGTTACATTGACTTTTTTTGAGATTTGTCAAAAAAATACAAATCTTCCTTTAAAAGATTTTTTTATATTATAAAATACAATGAGAAGTGTGTGCCGTTTTGAAAAAAAATTATGATAGGTCTTCGAAATTTTAGAACTCTTAGGAGAGGTTAGTGTAATTTTATCAAATTTCAATGAAAGTCAATGTTTTTCGCCCTTATTTTAATCATATTAAAATAAATTTTCTTTTTTAATAATATTGGTATAGAGGAAAAGTATAATGAAAAATGAGTTACCTTTTTTTTTTTTTTTTTTTCTTTTCCTTTTTGTAACCAAATCCTTAATTCAAACAAGCCTTAATGTAGAAACCAAAACCCAAAAAATAAGGAAATAAATAAGAAAAGAAGAAAAGAAAATTTAAATAGGGCAAATAGCAGAACTCATCGATGAATCTTTTGTTTTCGTCTACGAATTCCCTTCCATGACTCATCGACGAATTCCCTTCTGTGACTCATCGACGAAGTTCAGGCGTTGTTGACAAAGAAATACCGAGCGACAAGAAATTTCAAGTTTAAGATTCGTAGATGAACCCCTTCTTTTGTCGACGAATGTCCTTCTGCAATTCATCGACAAAGGCTCCATTTTGTCGACGAAGTTGGCCGAGTCAATGGCCTATAAATAGGTTTTTAACTTACTTCTTTATTAAGAAATCAAATATTTTTTTTTCTCTCTCTCTTTAAACCCACGTCCTCACCCCTTCTCTCTATGATTTCTCGTCGTTCGTCACCCGAATCAACGATTGGAAGTCGCCATGAGGATCTAAGAGTATTTTTCTACAAGTTTAGCGGAGTAGATTTTTGAATTAGGTCTTTCAAGGTATCATTGCAAATTTGAGGTAAAGGTAGAAATGGACTATCTGTCTAACATGTAATTAGTTAAATGGAGTGTATGGGCCTAGGGATGTTTAATCGTTGCTAATATGAGATTTGAGTTGATTGAATTGAGGGAAATGTGGTTTCAGAATTTTGAACTCTGTATCGCCGTAGGGTGGACTTTAGGCGCATCATAGGAACCTTCGCAGTAAACAGGTAAGAGAATTATATTATGTCAGTTATTTTGTAAAATATGGACCGAATAAAATGCAGTATATTTTTTTAGGAAAATTATTGTGGATGGTTTGATCATCTCCTATTTTCTATAAAATATGTAGTTTAAGTTAAATAAAACCCTAGAGATGCTTGTACCCTATTTTTAGCAACTTATGTCTTTCCTAGTCAAGTTATTTTATTTATGGTTAACAAATGAAAATTGTGTGACATGGGAACAATTTTTAAATGACATATGTGAATAGAATGTTTTAACTGATTTTATACAATATGTGATGTGACGGTCGGGAGTCGAGTTTTGATATATAACAGCCGGGGGCTGAGTTTTGATATAATGGCTGGGGGTCGAGTTTCGATATAATGTTCGAGGGTCAAGTTTTGATATGATGGTCAAGGGTCAGATTTTATTGAATGACATTTTTTTTATACAAAATGAATTATAATACATTTTTTATTGTGTAAATTGACATATATGATTCTAGAACCATGTGGATATGCGATATGTGATATTGTGAGCACGGTACCGTAACTATATGTGGGTAGGGAATGCAATCACGCGGGCATGGAAGTATGATATGAGATAGTTGATTGGAGACCTAGGCCATAGTACTACTTCGAGGTTTTTGCCGGGGAGCCCCATCTGAGGTAATTCTGGATGACCATAGGTAGGCATAATCGTACTTACAACATTAGTTTTGACTCAGCTACGGATCCGTCGGCTGTGAGTTTGAGTCCAGCCTTTAGGTCGTACAACTCGTCATGGGGGGAAGCATATCGTATGAGTATGTGATAGCGTGACGACGCTACTTCAGCAGTCGAGGTTGTGTCTTTTATGCATATATAGACAAATTTATTATAAATGGGTTACATTGAGCTGACAATTTATTTTTTAGAAATTATATATTTTCAAATATACTGATTAGTACAGTTTGAATGCAATTTTCATATAAGGTTAATTAATGGAAGTTTTATATTCACACAAGAACTCATGCTAGCCACACACTGATAATAATATAATCCGTCTTACTGAAAAGTGTTTCACTCCATTATGCAAATCATTTTCAAGACCCTCACTATGAGGTAGGGATTAAACATTCTGGGGGTGTTAGACAGACCTGGCAAGTCACCAGTGCTTTTATTTTGTCATTCGGTTGGGTTGTATTAAATAGACATGTAGTTAGATGTATGTATTTGGGAACAGTTAAAACTCTGGTAAAACGTTTGGATGTTTTAGAAATCTCCCGCTGTATGGTTTTTATTTTCAGTAATGGTAGGTACACCCGGGATTCCCTGGTTTGGACGGATTGCATTTATATATAAGTGTAGTATTAGAAAGTATTTATGATTGTAATAGGTTATAAGTATTCGGGTCACTACACCTAAAAATAAATTTTCATTAAGAACAATATTTGACATAAAGAGAAAATATGTTAAAAAATAAAATTTTCTATTATTTTTCTTTTCACTTTTAAAACAAAATTCTTAAAAAACTAGGAAGATATGAGGGGAAGTAAAGAAAAAATTAAGAAAAATATACTTTTTCATATTTAGTTATCGAAGAAAATGAGAAGAAAAATAAAATATAATTTTTCTTACATTTTAATTATAGTAGAACATATTTTTTTATTTCAATATAGAGAAAAAATAAAATAAAAAATATTTTAAAATTCTATTTTATTTTTAAAATATATCTTAAAAATAAAGAGAAGATTTTCAATACACTTAAAACTTTTAAAAGGTCAACATTATAACTTGCTTTAAAAATAGATTATCTTTAATGAAAAATACACACCAAATTTATTCAACATTTACATATGATAAAAAAAGTGTAGGAGACAAAAAAAAAAAAAAATGAAAAAAAATTCCATGCAAAGAAAAAGTGAGATTGGATGTTGAGACTTACGGGATGCTTTTTAGGAATAAAAACTAATCCTCATAATTTTCAATTCAAAAAATAATTCATCATTTATGTTTACTTAGAATGAGGTACGACTATTTTTATTAATTGCATGTTAAATACTTAAATATTTACATATTTTCATAACATAATTATATTTTATTTTTTATCAAGGGATATATTTTAATCACTTAAAAATTTCTCTAATAATTCAAAAGGTAAAAAATTATATCACTAATAAAAATATTTTCAAGGACTATGTTAGCTTTGGTATATTCTCAAGAGGGGGGGATGAATTGGAATATTAAAATTTATTCCTAAGTTTAGCTAATCTAACAGTAGTATATTCGCAACCTAGGATCTGTCTATACAGTTCCAAATGTGCAGATAAATATAATGTTCGGAAATTAAGTAATGCACGATATTCACAATAGAACATACATGCGTGATAAATAACTTACGAAAAAATAAAATGCATGCGCGATATGTTATCGGGGTTCAGCCAACTATGTCTACGTCCTCATCTCTAGCTCGCAAGTCTGAGAATTCCACTAAAGGCTCACTTCACGGGTGAAGCGGCACCGGTTACACTTAGGTCAATTCAATGGGCTGACCTTAACTAACATGTCTTACCAGGATGATGCACCTAACTTTCCTAACCGGGTCTAAGCCAGTTTGAGACTATTCAACAGGGCTAGTTTCCCTCTTCAGGCACGTGCCTGGAATACAACAAATGTGTAATACAATTTTTACGTATACGGAAATATGCTTCTCATATCAAGCAGATATATACTACAATATGCGCAAGTAATAATCAATCCACACCAAACATGTAAAAACTGTAAGCTCAGTGGTGTATATGTGCAATCTATACTCGATATAATGATTATACTCAGTCAAGTACAAGAGTGTTCAAGCAAGCTAATCTTTGAAAGCAAAGTGTATGAAATCTAAATATCAGATTAGTGTTTCACAGATGCTAGTAATATTATTCAAACGAATTCAAAAATATTTTCTCAAATTGTATCAAGCATAAGAGTTGTTTGAAAACAAGTTTTGAAAAATATTTTGCACACAAAAATAATTACTTAAGGAATTTTGCAATGACAATGCAAAGATCCTCAAGTTAAAGAGTTTTCTTAGCACAAGATTTATCAAGTTAAATCCGTGGGAAGAACCTTAGCCAAACTCTCAACAAAAATCAAACAATACAAATATCAATGAGAGTATAAGGCTATTTAGAATGGAGCACTAATAATCTAAACACTCTCTCTAGGCTTGGATGTTCAAAGAAAACGAAGTAGATGAGTATGAGTATTTTGGGCCAAAATATTTTCTAAGGATTTTTTATAATCATGAATCCTAACCCCCTATTAATCTTTGCAAATGATGGACTATATATAGAAGTTGAAAAAATTATAATCATTAGGACATGTAGGGTATTATTAATATTATTTTAAAAACATTTGAATCCAATTAACCCTGTTTAAATATTTTAACCACGGTAAAAATATTGGGGCAACTCGAGAGTATTGGTCGACCGAAGCAAGGTTCGGTTGATCGAGTTGTGCACGTTCGGTCGACCGGGCATAAATTGAACTAGAAGTTCGGTCGACTGGACATGGCGTCCCAAAGGCAATTTTTCTTTTCTTCACAGTTAGGTCGACCGAGAGCTTTTGAACTGAGTAATTTGGTCGACCGGAGCGTTGAGTTCTCACACATGAGAACTCGGTTGACCAGGGCGTTGGCTTATGTTTTGGGCTCGGTCGACCGTAAGGTCAAAGAGTTGACTTCGAGGGAGTTCGATTGACCAGGTGAGAATGAATTAGCATGGCTCGGTTGACCGGGCAGTAGTCAAACTGTTGACCTGGTCCTAGTTCAGTTGACCGAGAGATATTGTACTTTCAAGTATGGTCGACTGAATATGTATTTTTCATACATTTCGATTCAATTTGATTATGTTATCACCCTTTCCACATAACCATATATATATGCATGTATGAGCGTCCTAAGGTTATTCTAGGTCTTCTTTAAGTAGGGTCAGTCGATCGAAGGGTTATCTCTAAGGTTTTTCTAAGGTCATGATTTTGTGTAGGGACTTAGAGTCGTTCTAAGGTCTTTGAGTTTTGTAGTTCCTACATGCATGATATGCATTAACCATCATCAAATAATGATATGCATGATATGCACATGAACTAGAAAACCATCAAATACTTGAGTATTTGTCATTATCAAAATCGGGATATGACCCATAGGGTCAACAGACTATAAATCACTCCCAAATTTGAAAATGTAATCTTATCTTTATTTATGAGCTCAAATAACAACATTCATAATAAATTAAAATTTCATTTAAATTTTAAAAAGGGAAAATTTCAAGAAAAAAAAAATAATAATTATTTTAAGGAATCTAATAATCTTTTTATTTTTTTTTTCAAGAAAAAAAAAATAATTATTTTAAGGAATCTAATAATATTTTTATTTTTTTTCTAAAAAAATAAAAAGATTTAATAAAAGAATATATGTTTATTTTGCAAAATATATAGGGGGTGAGGGTTTGGGTTGCAGGGATTTTCAGGTAAGAGTAAAATAACTGGCGGAATGCTGGCTTGGTCTGGTCAGCGAGCGCTTCTACAGCATCCTTTCCCGGTGCAGAGTCTCTCTCTCCTCGCTGTTGCAGGTGCCCTCTCTCTCTCTCTCTCTCTCTCTCTCTCTCTCTCTCTCTCTCTCTCTCTCAATGTGCCTAGTGTTAGGGTTTCGATGTATCTCTACATTGGTTTTGTACCTATCTGAAATCAGCGTTCATAGTGTTCGTATGAATGATCAGGGTTTGGAGTTTGCTAGGGTTTAGCTGTAGGGAGTTTCTGTCGCTGTTTCGAAGTTGCCCTTTACAGTTCGCATGTATGGTTGAAGAGTGAAGCGTGAGAGTTCAACAAGGCGAAGAAGGGTTTCTCTAGGCCTTTGCCGGCGGAAATGAGCGCGTCCAGGTTCATCAAGTGTGTCACCGTCGGCGATGGCGCTGTTGGTAAAACTTGCATGCTTATCTCCTACACCAGCAACACTTTCCCCACGGTGCGTGCCGAATTTCGGATGCTGTGTTTTGATTTGAGTCTCTGATGGTGTTATTTGTGTTTGAATTTCGAAAATTAGGGTTTGTTTGGGTTGCTCAGGGTGATTTTGCACCAATCTTGAAGAATTTATGATGCTTTTCTTAAGATGCTTTTCTTAAAAGTAGTTTCATGGGTTTTACATTTTGCTGTTGAATTTGTACCTCAGATGCTGTTACGTAAGTTTATATTTCAGAAATTTAGGGCTTGTTTTTGTTGGTCAGAGTGATTTCGTGCACCAGTCTTGAATAATTTATTATTGTCTTAGAAAAAGAGTTTTCACGGGTTTTACCTTTTGTTTTTTAATTTGAACATCAGACGCTTTTTTTTTTTCCTTAAATAAGAAATTCAGTTTTATCTTTAAAAATTTATCTCGGTTGTACTTCAACATTGAATTCTTGAGTGAAAATGCTAGCTTTTTAAAGTCTCTCTTTGGTTCTGTGCAAGAATGAGGGAGAGGACGGAATGGCTTAGAAATGGCTTCCTGTCTTAGTTATTTCTTCATTTTCCTTTCTGTGTTCTCATTTCTTTACTGGGAAGCAAAATTATAAGGTTTTCGTGGTTTTCTATCGTTGGTGAATGAAATGGGGGAAGAAAAAGAACACCAATGAAAATTGAATCTTATGTTAGTTGTGCTTGTTTTTTTTTTCCCAAAAAAATAAAATAAAAATAAAACAAAGCTTTGCCTTGACTAGGCCAAACATTTTGTATTGGGCTCAAATGGCCAAGAAAAAAAAAAAAACACCATTTATGTAGCCAAATGGAGCATGCATTTTTATTTTTTGGGAACCTTTTCTTCTAAATCCAAGGCTTCTACATTCGTTAGTTTTCTTCTCTACCATTAAAAAATATTCAACATCAAAATATTATCATATTATTGATTTTGTGCTTTTATTTTGTTGATCTTTTGTTATCATCCTTTGTTCTTGGACGGAAAACAGGATTACGTGCCAACAGTGTTTGACAATTTTAGCGCAAATGTGGTTGTGGATGGGAGCACCGTTAATCTGGGTTTGTGGGATACTGCAGGTATATTTTTGCCCAATATAGCCACTTTGTCTTTTTCTACTACACTGTCTTGAGTATCAGTTGATGCAAGTTCATTTTTTCTAAAATTTCGAAATAATATTGTGGGATAGGCCAGGAGGATTACAACAGATTGAGACCTTTGAGCTATCGTGGGGCGGATGTTTTTTTGCTGGCATTTTCCCTCATCAGCAAAGCCAGTTATGAAAATGTTGCCAAGAAAGTAAGACCAGCTTAAATATTTTTCCTTCTGTTTTTTGAAGTAAAATTTTGGGTTGGTTCATGCTTAACTAAGTTTTCTGATAACATTTTTGTGTCTTTTTTTGATTTTCAGTGGATTCCTGAATTAAGGCATTATGCTCCTGGCATCCCAATCATTCTTGTTGGGACGAAACTTGGTCAGATATTCGTATTCAACCATTTCCTTTATATTTTAATTTTATTTATTATTGGTTACTATTATTTATTCATATTTTTTGTTGTCATATGATTAATTGAATTTTCTTTGTACAAATTCTTGTATCTTATATTGCCAATTGTTATTTTACCATAAGCTGTTAGCAGTTTCCACTCACTTGATTTGCTAGTTTGTCTCAAAGCATATGCATGCTTTAGGTTCTACATCTTAATATAAACAGGGTGGATGGAAATAGGTCATCTTGATGGTTTTGAATGTGGTCATGTTCTCACTCGTCTCCCTTGTGCCTGAGTTTTGGAATTGAGGGAGCAGATAGAGCAAGTTGATAAATCTAGTGATATTCAATTGTAGAACTTCTGTAGTTTTTTGTTATGACCTGCCATTTCACCTAGTATTATTCTCTTCATTTAATATAATGTTATATATATATATATTTGTAAAGATGGTTTTGCAAATTTGTGCTTTTAAACATGGTTGAATAGTTGCATAAATAAATTAACTTGAGTCCCTTTATTTTAAAGAGAACTTGGCGAGGCATGTGGATAACTTGTAAATTAGAAGTTTTAATAAAATATCAACTGTTTGTCCAACAACTTTTCTTCTTCTTCTTCTTCTTCTTCTTCTTCTTTTTGAATTTTAGAATCACAATAATGCAATAATAAACTAATAAGGTTTAAGAACTTTAGTCTTTACCTAGATTTATCAGTTATGAACTCTACATTATCATATTTTTAGAGATGAACATGTTGTTTAGTTTGTAACTAGTAGTGTCTTAAATGGCTCGACCTTAAGTTTTGTGTCTGGAAAATAGTAAAACTCAAAGTTTTGTTTCTTTTTCTAACATGTTCAATATTACAAGTAGATTTTGAAAGAATGTTCAATGATTGCTTGTTTCTATTTTTATGAAGATTTATATTTATTATTCTTTTTAGAGGAAACAATTGGACTCTTGTGATTGAAATCTGCAAAATTACAATTTTGCATATTGGTGTTAATAGATTTTACATTATTCACCTTGTCCATGTTTTGTTTATTCTCCAAGAACTAAACCCCCTCCCCATCCCAACCTGTCCTTTTTTCCGTCTTGAGGCTTATGACATGCCCGTTTATTTATTTATTTGCTTATTGTTGTAGGGTATGCAAGAAACAATAGAAATGTCATATAGGCTTGGTGAGTATGAACTAGAAAGATGGCAAACGCTGCTAATGGTTGATTTTTCTGTGATAATTTGTTCATTGACCATAAGCTTGAACACTTCTTTGAAGAGTTTGAACTAACTTGGGGGCTGTTTGGGGTCACTGACAAAAATCATGAAAACGAAAAAGTAAAATTTTCTTTAATATTCAACAAGAACAATAACAAACCAAGACTTAAGTCTTAGTAGGTGGCTCGGCTTTATGAATTCTTTTCTGCCAATGTTTTGCTAATATTCATAGACTTGAAATAAACAAAGAAAATCTAATTTAACACATGTTCATATTTGTTCTTGTATCAAATAAAAAATTGATAAATGTGATTATAACAATGAAAATGCAAAAGAATACAAATTAAAGACATTATAATGAAAAGAATAACTATTAATTGTAATTATTTTACTTAATTTTGATATTTTATAGTCACTTCTTAGTACCCCAAGAATATTCCAATTCTATGAAGATTGAAGAGGTAGTGAATGCATTTTTTTCATTATTATTTTTCAACATTTTAGAAATTTTTGGGTTATTTGATTTTTTTTAAAAATTCACAGGATTTTTTTTATAAAAAATTGTGTATATTGTGATTTAATACACAGGTGAATTCTTGATATTAAAGTAGAGAGGCAATGATTTTAGAGAGGCAATGATTTAACCAGTCGTTGACTAGTTTACCAAAAGCTAAGCCAGAAAACAAAACAACAGAAACTGAAAATTAGCAATACTGACAAATGTGTTGTTGCTGTCTGACAGGAAACAAAAGTGATACTAAACAGCCCCATAGATTTCTAGCTTGTTTTAATTATGGTCTGCATTTTTATCATAAAAATGGTCAAATTGGTTTCTTTTTATTATTATAATGCACCAAAAAAGTCTTCCTCTCCCCCCCCTTCTGTTTAATGAATTGTTTAGTTATAGAGTAGTTCGGGCTAAACTCTGAAGTGACTAAAATTCGAATTGAAAGGAGAAAAGTTGATGGAAAAAGATGAAATAGTGGAATGAGAGGCAATAAAGGAAATTTTCAAATGGAAAGAAAAACTTATGAAGGTTTCATAAATTTTTCCAAGAAAATTTTAAGGAATTTCCATTTCTGCTTCAGGATTGCATTTTCATTTCACTATGGGCATTACAGTCAATGAGAAGTAAACTGACAAGGTGGTTTGTTTTTTAGAACGTTGCATGCATATGAAATGTTCTCTGTCGTGAATTATGTGGAATATGGTTTTTTAGTCATACGGGCAAAAGACTTTTATAATTAACCTGGTATTTACAGTTCACATTCCATTATCACACTGGCTGCTTGTGTTTTCTCTTGGTTTGTTATTGTATTATTCTGTACCCCTTATATTACTTAAGGATTTGATATTGCGTCATGTCTCCATGACTGTAGTGGCTTCTTAAATTCTAGAACTATTCGACTTGCCTTCTCTCTCTATGCTAGTTCAATATTTATGATTTATGAATTCATTTCTTGTAGATCTTCGGGACGATAAGCAATTTTTTATGGACCATCCTGGTGCTGTACCTATTACAACCGTGCAGGTACATGCTATTTGCGCGCACATGGAAACTATTTTCTGCAGGGTGAAAAAAAAATAAAATCTGCAAGGCCAATTACCATATTGTAATCTTAGCATTCTAGTTCTCTTAGAAAGGAGGTAGCTCAGTCAGAGGCCCTGATTTCCTACTTTATTTTGAAGGGGGAGGAGCTGAGGAAGGCAATTGGAGCTCCTGCTTACATTGAATGCAGTTCAAAAACGCAACAGGTGGTTGTAACTTATTATTAACATTGCTGATAATTTCAAACTCTGAATTCAAGCTTTTGAGTATGAATCTTATGAATATAGACAAAATGCAATATAGATTTATACTGAGAAAAACTTGCATGCATCGGAGTGTCCATTCCACTGTTAGTATTTTCCTTGCAAATGGGGCCCACATTCTTGTACAAGTGGGGTCCCTTGTAGAAAAATACTGATGCACTATTTGATGGGATTGATGGAATGTATAAATCTTTCTTGTGGCACCTTGACCTCAACATTTGTACAGTTGCTTGAATCCTTTTTTCACGAATGCAGAATGTAAAGGCTGTATTTGATGCGGCCATTAAGGTGGTTCTCCAGCCACCAAAGCAGAAGAAGAGAAAGAAGAAGAAGGGACAAAAGGCCTGCTCGATATTGTGATCAAGCATATAGGCTGTGGCAGAAAACGATTGACTCAGCTAGCCCATCTGTGCAAGTAGCGTCTACCTCTTTTCTTCTCATTCCACCTTGGGTAAGCAGTAGGCTTTGGCTTGTAGTCTCTAACCGATTGTACTGCCAAGCTCATATAACATAACAGGTGGTTCGTTCGTGGCTTTCACAGTTGTGTTGTGAGTTGTATATCAGTGATTGTGCTTGATATTGTGTTTCTTTGGGTCTAGATTGGTATTGTTGTATTGACCAGATCCCAGGTAGACTACATCAATGGAAATGCCAAAACCCTGCCATTTTCCTCAGTGGACTTGGTTATATATATGTTTTTGTAACTTGCTTTGTTATGTTGACAAGCAGCTTGGCAGCATGTCTAATGTTACGTTGCATTATGTAAGATGCTGCATACAGCCTACTGTCCTGGAACTGTGAAATTATTTTGTAGGAAACAAATACTCTGTTCCTTGTAGTTCTCGTACTTTTTTCATGTTGCTGAAATTTCTTGTAGTCATGTTTCTTTATATAATATATGTTATATCATTAAGAAGGAATTGATCATATGTTGGCAAGAAGTTTGTATTATTAGAAATTAAACTTCGACAGTGTCTTTTATTTTATGGATTAAATGTTTGCTCAGTGCTAGTTGGATTGAATCTTTGCCAAACATTTGTTGCGAAGATGGGGAAAGTCTCTAAAATATGAAGTTAAAGTTCAGAGCAAATTTTCATTTCAAGTTATTTTAGGTTTGTATTTTCTTTTCTTATATAGGTGTTCAAATTATGTTTTGATCGTTGCCTTGATCTCTAAGGGTTATACCAAATTTACGTGGATGAATTCTTCACTAATTCTTCACTAATAGTTTCAACCCTCGACTACAATATGTATGTATAGTCCCATACAAAAAATTTAAAATACTTTCATATAATAATACAATTATATTGTGTCTTGACTCAAATATATTATACCATATATCATGGTGACTTCGTCCTTCACAATTAACTTGGTTTAAATAGATAAGAAGGTTTGCAACTATACTAAGTAGATACCCTCTAAATATGACTCATAATCCAATAATTATATATACATGAAATTGAATTTGGCACGGTTGTGCTCATCTGGTTGCTAACCTAAGTGTCTTATCTGTGATGTGTTCAGTTGATCTTATCATTCCACTAAAAGCAAGCCAAGGATATGCATTAACCCGGGTTTATTACATTTTGCTTTGTCCAACTTTATTTTTATTATTATTTTGATAAGAATGAGTTGACTGTTGACACATCTCTAAATGAGAATTAATATAATCGGTCCATTTATAACAAATTCATCATTTGCCAATTTAAATTTACGCGCTATCCCTTAGAGTTACATTTGAAATTCGAAAAATATTAGAGAAAGGAAAGAAAAATATCAAGGAATTCATATTTTCATATTAAGTTATCTAGGAAAGTGAGAAAGAAAATTTAAAAAATATACCAAATCTATAATGATATTTTGATATTACATATCACTAATATTTAATTTTTCTTAATCTTTTGTTATGTTAAAATAATTTTTCTTTTTTGATAGTATTTAATAGAAAAGAAAAATATGAGGGAAAATGAGTTTCTTTCTTATTTTCCCTTACTTTCCTTTTTTCAAGTAGCTTAATTTTTTATTCAACAAATTTATATTATAAGTCAATTACCCAACTTATTTGAATTACATAATAATCTTCCATATTCAAAATCAAAATTATTCACCCAATTCTACCATCTATCATAAAATTAGAAAGGAACGTATGCGCTGATGTATGTGTCACTATAGCAAGTAGCAAGTAACATGCTATTTCCCGAGAAAATGATTTCTATGAGAACAACCAGACCCAAATTGTGAGTCAAGCATGTGCAGCTCTTGAATTTATCATTTCACCCCACGACCAATGTCACCTTGTGGCCACTCTGGTTGTCCATCACAACCATTAAATAGAAAAAAAAAAAAAAAATATTCCAAGGGGAAAATTCAAAGTTGATTGTGATGCTTCAACTAAGATCAGAAGGGCAGAGTACAATAATGTTAGCTTACACGTGGGCTGCTAGGTTGGATTTTCTAAAAGATTTTATTTGGGGCTCCCTCAAAATATTTGGGTCCTTAAATTATTTATAATTTTTCTTAATATTTGAGAAATGATAATTATTTTTAGACCAAATTATTTAATTCATCATCTTAAAGATTTTGAGCAACTCGACAATTGATTTTTTAAAAATTTATCTCTTATTAATTTGATTTGAAGAATAAAATGGAATAATTCCATTCAACGCTTTATTTTTGTGCAAAATCAGATAATAACAAATCAAACACATCCCTACAATAAATGCCTTCAACCAAAAACACAACAAATATATATATATTAAAAAACATATGCATCATGAACTCCAATGAAGCCATGAAAAACAAATGTTAATCCCATGGCCCATGCCACACTTAAAACATTCTCCATTCATTGTTAGTCTAATTACCAAAATAGCCCTTTGTTGCCCCCTCAAAATTTTGTCCCATTCTACTAAGTATTCGTGTCCCTTTCCACTTTTTCAAAAAAATTACCATAAAAAACATGTTTTTAAAATTATTTTTAAATATGATATACCCTGAATATATCACTTACCATAAGTCTAAAGGAGACAAAAGTCTAACATTGATGAAGGCAATTACCACCTAAGTCAATTGTTCAGTCAGAACAATTGACACCAGTTTCATGATAACTAGAGCAATTTACGCCAATGCTATAACAATTGGAGCAATTCACCCTTGAACCATAATTTGTCAATAAATGACACATTACCCTTGGGTCAAACTTCATCACTATAAATAAGGATTTAGAGAAGAGGTTAAGGTATTTCATTTTAAACTCTACTTTACTGTTATATAAAAAACCTCTCAAGCCGATAACTTGGGCATCAGAGAGATCCCCCGGAGTATACCCTTGATCTTCCAAGCCTTAATTATTTATCTCTTTTCAAGTGGTTGTGATCAGGGATCGTGGAGGCTGTTCAATTTTTTGTTACAACAGTTGGCGCCGTCTGTGGGAACTTTTTGAGAGGTTTTTTCTTTCAATCCTTGATCATGACTACATCAAATAATTGAAGGTCAATGTATTGGTTCGATTGAGATTGTCCGAAATGCCGCTGTCCGACACCTAGACGTACTTGACGCCATCTGATCCATCACTGATCAGGACCCTACCCAATGCAAACTCTTCATTCGCGGCCTTGGATGAGACACTACCATCAAGAACCTCTTCACTCTCTTCTCCACCTACGGTGACTTCGAAGAAGCTGTCGCGATCCTTGGCAAGGTCACTGGGAAAAGTAAAGGGTACGAGTTTATTACGTTCAAGTACATCAATGACGCTTTGCTCGTGTTGAAGAAGCCAAGTAAGAAAATTGATGGATGAATAACCGGGACCTAGCTTGCGATATTGGGAAATTTTGGATCTAATGCAAATCCGACTACAATTGATGTTTCTATGTGCAAGATTTATGTAGCCAACGTGCCTATTCTCAAGGTATGATTTTTTCTCCATCATATAATAATAATTTTAAAAAAATAAAAATAAATAGATGCCACAATTTCAACACTTGAAAAGCTCTGCCTTAATGACTAATAATAATTAATAGGATGTTCAAGTTATTTAATTGATTGAACAATGACCTATGCATCAAATGCATAGTGGGGTCATGACAACTGCACTGCCAGTCAAATAAACAAAGCCAACCTTTGAAATTCCAATGGGTTGGCCGAATGCACCATGGGGTCGACAATAATTACTCTTGCACATTCATGTGTGCTGAACAGTACTCTGAACAGTGAATTTGAAATTGCAATTAGAAATTTGAGTTGAAATTGCGACGCACATTGAAATTGCACAATTGTAGTAACTGCAATTGACAAAACCTCAAACAGCAAAATCGAGCTACTTAGTGACATTCTATCGAGCACCTGGAGCCCAATCAGCTGAACAATCCACACCATAATCAAAACAAATAGTAATAAAATTACCGTCATCAATGATAGACATCTCGCAGATCTCAATCTCAAACTTCAATCTGTCACTGCACTCACAACCCCATGTCCATAAAATCCAACATGAGACTCACGGATCAACTGAGATATAATCGAATAATCTGAGTTTATAGACCCCACAAATGACCCAGACGACACGAAAGTAGTCTGCGAAATCTATAACACTGCACGCTCACCTGCAGTTCCCTTTGCCGCAAATGATCGAACACTTGGTGCATACACGTCCAAACCCTTTGAAACAAATCCATCTCGAACTGTTTTCCGATCTTAACTAATATTGAAAATACCAAAACTCACATTTTTAACCTTAATGAAATCAAAACTGCAAGATCCTGTCGAATTGAACAACCATCCCAATATCATAAATTACCAAAATGTTACTAAAGATATAACCCAAAAGATGAGCACAACTCATTAGGAAAAAAAAGAATTGGTCCAACTAATGGGCAACACTTGTGAGGCCAGAAAACTGCCCAAAAATTGAGCATAACTCATTAGGTAAGGAAGAATCGGCCCAATTGACGAGCAACGCTCGTGAGGCCAGAAGATATCCCAAAAAATGAACACAACTCATTAGACAAGGAAGAATCAGCCCAACTTACGAGCAATGCTCGTAAGGCCAGAAGACTGCCCAAAAAATGAGCACAACTCATTAGGCAAAGAAGAATCGGCCCCACTAATGATCATCGCTCGTGAGGCCAAAAGATTGCCCAAAAAATGAGCACAACTCATTAAGAAAAGAAGAATCGGTCTAACTGACGAGCAACACTCGTGAGACCCATAAACGACCCAAAATATGAACATAGCTCATTGGGCCAGAAATGGCAAAAAAGAAGAGCACGTCTCATTAAGCCACAAGCAGCCCAAAATGCCTCAAGAAGAGCTGCTCGACAAAAAATGAATAAAAATAAAATAACAACAACTTTTGAACTTCGGAAGCCAGCTTCAAAAATTCGAAACTGAAGAGGGGGGGGGGGGGGGAACTGATATATGCCAAATATATCATTTACTATAAGTCTAGAGGAGACTAGAACCCAACATTGATGAGGGCAGTTACCACCTAAGTCAACTGCTCAGTCAGAGCAATTGATGCCAACTCCATGATGACAAGAACAATCTATGCCAATGCTATAACAATCGGAGCGATTCACGCTTGCACCATAATTTGCCAATAAATGACACATCACCCTTGGGTGAAACTCCATCACTATAAATGGGGATTTAGAGAAGAGGTTAAGGTATCTCATTCTAAACTCTACTTTACTGTTGCATAAAAAACCTCTCAAGCCAATCTTTGACTTAGGCATCGGAGAGATCCCCCGGAGTATACCCCGGGTCCTCCAACCCTTACTTATATATCTCTTTTCAGGTGGTTACGATTAGGGATCGTGAAGGTCGTTCAATTTTTGGCTGCAAAAAAATGTCTTACCTGTTCGGAACTTAGAGAATATTAAAGAAATATAAGAAGAGTGTATTTTTTCATATTTGATTATCAAGGAAAGTAAATATATATATATATATATATATATATATATAATAGATCAAATTAATTGAAAAAAATTTGATTAATAGAAATTTATCAAATTAAAGGTCAGGTTACTTCTTTGTGATAATTGTTCACAAGTTTGAATTTAAGGAAATAATTTGTATGTATAAAAAAAAAAAGAATTACACTGTATAATTTGTGACAACTCTCCTTCTATTCTCACAAAGTAAGAAATCTTGTGAATTGAAAATATTCTTTTATGTCATTAATATTGATTGCTTTTAATTTTTAATTATAATAGAATAATTTTTATTTTTGATAATATTATTATAAATAAAAAAATATGAAGAAAAATTAGCCTCATTTTTTGTTAAAAAATAAAATATAAAAAGTAAAATTCTTATTCAAACGGTCACTAAAACCTTCCAGCGTGTGTTTTAAGGGGGTATGAGCTTGAGAGATCTTAAAGAAGTCCAAAAATCGCTTCTTATGAAATTTTCCTTCAGACTACTCACTTCTAACAATCTATGGTCAGATTTTTTCAGAGTTAAAAATTGTAGAAATGATCATTTATTAATAAGGAAGGGGAGACCAAATGATTCTCGATTCTTGAAATCAGTGATGGCCACAATTCCGGAAGTTATGGATAATGTTGTTAAAATTTTGGTGAGAGGTGAGAATTCTTCTTTTTGGTTTGATAGGTGGATTACATTAGGCCCGTTAGTGATGCACATTGAGGATATTTCGAACAAGAAACTATGTATTAAGGATTGCTGACTGAATAACAACTGGAACTCTTATTTATTAATGGAATTGGTTGGGGTCGACAGAACAATGAAAATCTTGCATAATGTATCAGTTGGTAAAAGTGGTCATGATATATTCATCTGGAAGCTTGCCCCTGATGAAAATTTTCCTACAAAAACGACATGGGAGGCAGTGAGAAGTAGAAGTGATAATTTTGAGTGGAATGAGTAGTTTTGACATTTTCTATTGACTAGAAGAATCTTAATGTGTTTATGGAAAGTTTGATTTAGATGCTTGATAGTAGATGATAGAATTCAGGTAAAAGGAATATCGATGGTTTTGACTTGTGATTGCTGTGTGTAGAGAAGTCAGGAAAACACTGATCACATTCTTTCTTTAGGTGAGGTGGTTTCAGAGGTTTGGCGTCGGGTTAGTGTGGTGTTGGGGATTTCTTTCCAACAGTTCCTTCCCTGGAAAAATAGAATTGCAAATTGGTTCCACTATGTTAGAAAATAATCTATTAAAGGTATTTTAATCAGTTTGATTTTGTATTTGATTACGTGGTACCTCTGGAATCGAAGATGTAAAGCGAGAATGGAAGGAGTTTACCAAAGTGCGGATTAGACGTGGAGAAGTGTTCGATACTAGGTTAGTTCTTTAGCTGAGAGTTCTAATTCTTTTCAAAAATTAAAGATATCGGACATTACGATTTTGAAAGAGTTTCAAATTCAGCATCAGGGAGTTTGCGTCAGGCCTAGAAAAATTATCTCGTGGGTTAAATCCCCAATAGGATGGATAAAACTTAATTGTGATGGGAGTTGTAGGGGCAATCTGGGTACTTCAGGAGGTGGAGGAATCATTCGGGACTGTCATGTCATGGTGAAAGCGGCTTTTTCAAGCTATTTTGGCAATAATACGAACAATAGTGCGGAATTAAAAGTAATCTAAGAAGGAATTCGTTTTTGCAAACAACTTCATTATTTTAATGTGATTATTGAAAGTGACTCGAGAATTGTTGTTGATTGGTTTCGAAAAGGTAGATATACCTTATGGTATCTTTGAGATTTTTGGAAGGACCTTGTAACGGAATTAGAATGAGTGAATTTCATGATGATCCATCAATATAAGGAAGACAATAGTGCGATTGATTTTCTCGTTAGAGAGAGAAATAAGAAACAATGTCATTTACGAAGAACAACATCTTTTACCACATTTTCTAAAAGGTATTCTTTGAATGGATAGGTTGGATCTCACTTCCTTTTGTCATTAGTTATCTCTCGATGTTTGTTTGGTTGGTTTATATTTTTTTAGTTTTAATTTATATTATTATTTTTATTTTTATTAGGCTTATTTAGATTTGTTTCTTATTTAGTTTTATTTGGATTTATAGTCCTGTTTTGGTTGGTAGTTGGTGTTATTTTTGGGAGACCTTTAATATCTTTTTTATCTGTAATCTCTCAGTACTTGTAATGTAATCACGGTATTCTTTCACTGAAAGTCATGATATATTAATAAATAATAAGGAGAAGAACTTCGTTTTCTGCATATCCAAAGTTCAAAAATTGCCGTTCTCATTAATTAGCATTTAGCACCTTAAAATTGAACTTTACCGTTAATTTTACCGTTACATCTGGTAGGGGGTGCGAGGTGCCCGTTGTTCGTCTACCCGCAGTAGCCGGTGGAGAGATTTCAGGCTCCTTTGTGGGTCGATGCAGTGACCGGATGGCAAGGGTTTCCCGCGAACATCAGCCGGTAGTTTAACGGACCCAAAAACTTTAAATGCCTTAAATCTCCCTATCTTTCCTCTATTTTCCGACGCTCAAACTTTTGCCCTCTCCTCTCTCTCTCTCTCTCACCGACGCTTGCAGCCCCCACTGTCTCATTATCTTTGATATTTCAAATATTTCTCTGATTTAAAAAAGAATACCCATTTGCTTAAATAAGCTCGATCGTCATCGTCGTCGCCAAATATTCCACCCTTTTGTTATTTTAACATTTTCCCATCTCGAATTTAGTTGCGGTAGGTCGGCTGACGATCTTAATTTGGCGCGGCAATTGCTTTTTTAAAACATGCTTATTTCGATTCGATAGAGATTCATGTCGTCAGGCAGTTGTTTGTTCTTTTCACAATGGACATTTTTATTTGATTTTTCTGTCAATAATGCAGATTAAGTCCATACGATTCATATCTCCTGGTTTTCTTCTTTTAATTTTTTATCACTCAGCATGCTTTAATGGGTATGATTTAAATTCATGGATTGCTGCTTTAAAGCATTGAAGTGACCTAATTTTTGAGATGATCTTTTCAGGAACTGAGAAATTTTGAATTTGGCAGAATGTTTTGAATCTGTGAAAGATCAAAGAAGTCATTTGGGAAAATGACAGTTGATCGCCAGGAAGTTAAGGCTGTGGAGAAGAGGAGCGCCGTGCTCGTCGGGATCCTAATCGACAGCACGAGCAGAGAGCTGCTCAACTGGGCTCTGGTGAAAGTTGCAGAACCCGGCGACCGTGTTCTTGCAATTCATGTTTGTAGAGGTTCTGATAGATTTCAAGTTTCATTCTGGTTTTGTGCTACTGAGAACTGACTTGTATTTGGTTTCTCATGAACTTGTGTTGTGCTTTTCATCGATGTTTCAGAATCCGGTCCAAAGAATAAAGCCTTGTTGGATGATTATTTGGAAGATTATGAAGGTCTTTGTCATGTGAAGCAGGTTTGTGATTTTTAAAATTTTTTTTAGTTCAATCTGAGAAAGAGAGGGGAAAATGAATTATGACTTATTAGAAAACCTTGTTGGATGATTTGTGATTCTTAAATTTTTGTGTTCAATCTGAGAAGGAGAGGGAAATGATTACTTAGAAGTTCATGGAAGTTTTTGTCATCGAAAGAAGGGTTGTGATTCATAAATTTCCTTGTTCAATCTGAGAAGGAGAAAGGAAATGAATTATAATTCCATGTACTTGGTTTTTGAAGGTAGAACTCACTGGCAAGGCCTTGTCGGGAAGCTCCATCCGAAAGGTTTTGGTGAGAGAGGCAAAGAAGTATGCAGCCGCGGCTGTAGTTTTGGGGATAAGCAGGCAGAATGCTCTCAGGTAAGGGGAGCAGAAGCTCAAGTCTGCATTTTATTTCACCATGTGAGATTCCTTTCTGATTAATCTCAACAGAAGTTTTTTCTCAGGGGTTGGGCTTCAAAAGCCAGATATTGCGCCAAGCAATTGCCACTGACTACCGAAGTTCTGGCAATCCATGATGGGAAGGTTATTTTCAGAAGCTTTTCTCGAAATCTTCTTCCGGGTATTGTATATGTTTCCTTGCAAAACTGTTCTGTTAATTGCTTCATTCATAAAAAGAAATATTTAAGTTGCTGTTAATTGTGTTAGGACTTGGTGGAGATCCAAAGCCAAGCATTTGTCTAATAAGAAACTCCACTGTCAAAGAAAATTCTTCGGAATATGGTGATTCTGAGGCCTCAGAGACAGAAAAGCTGGGTTCCGAAGTGGTTCAGAGTTTCGAAAAGGGATTGAGCAATGTTAGTGAAGTTTTGAAGGATGACTGTTTTAGTTTTGTTGATGAGCACAGGCGAGTTTCCGCGAGATCAGTCTCTCTCTCTTCAGATGAACTCTCAATCTCTTCAGAGCAGAGTCCTGGTTGGCCTCTACTCCAAAGAGCGATTTCAGTAGATACATCACAAGCCCTGGGAGCTAGAAACATGTCTGTGGTGCAATGGGTAATGACTTTGCCGAATCGGTCTCCTCTGGAAACTACTCTGAAGGGTAGATTTTCTTCAAACAACAAAGAAATTCCTTTGGGAGGAAAGACTGGTGAGCTAGTAGAAAAGTTGAAACTTCTTCTCAGCAATATGTCATCTATGTGCCAGTGGTTCAGTTATGAGGTTTTGAAGAACTGTACTTCTAATTTTTCCTCAGGTTTGTGGTTCTAATCAACCCCGAGATCTACCAAGCTAATTTTTTTTTTTTACTGGTGGAATCTAAGCTTAGTACTTCTGCTCCTGAAATTTTCGGTTTTGCTGTAGAAAATTTGATTGGAAGAGGAGTGTGCAGCCGTGTATACAAGGGGGTTTTCCCTAATGGCAAACCGGTGGCGGTAAAGATTTTGAAATCATCCAAGGAAGCATGGAAGGATTTTGTCCTGGAAGTTGAGATTATATCCTCATTGAAGCACAAAAGCATTATGCCTTTGCTGGGAATCTGCATTGAAGATAATGATCTTATCTTTGTTTATGATTACTTATCTAAAGGAAGTCTAGAGAAAAACCTGCATGGTAATTAGCTTCCAGTGAATTTCATAATTTTCAATTGTCATCATCAAGATTGTTGTCACTATAACAACCTAGAGTACCTATAATATAAACCTATATATACTAATGTAGAGTTTATTTTAGATGCAGAAGAAAAGTCCGTGTTGTCATGGGAAGTGAGATTTAACATAGCTTTGCAGGTTGCTGAAGCCTTAAGTTACCTACATGAGGAATGTTCTCGGCCCGTAATACATAGAGACATCAAGTCTTCGAACATTCTACTGTCAAGTGGGTTTGAACCACAGGTGATTCACCTAGCTGTGGAGATGGTAGTTATGGTAGTTGAAAATCTAAAATGTAAAAAATTTTCAATATTATGACCGAGTTATTTCTCCGTGCAGTTATCGGATTTCGGGCTTGCAATATGGGCACCAACAACTTCATACCTTCTAACTCAAGGTGACATAGTTGGAACTTTCGGCTATCTTGCTCCAGAGTATTTCATGTATGGGAAAATCAGTGACAAGATTGATGTCTACTCCTTTGGAGTGGTTCTACTTGAACTGTTATCGGGAAGAAAACCAATTGGTTCTGAGACTTCTAAGGCCCAAGAGAGTTTAGTCATGTGGGTAAGAGTCTTCTACAGGAGTAAACTTTAGGGTCTTACACGAATAGACTTTCACTTTCATAATATTTGTTCATGTTTCTATGGTGGGTGTCTTGAATTCAGGCAAAGCCGATATTAGAGAGTGGAGATCCAAGGGGCATACTTGACCCAAACTTGAATCAAAATTTTGATGAGGTTCAAGTTCAAAGAATGGTTCTTGGAGCTGCACTCTGCATCACCCGGACAGCTCGGCTTCGTCCTAGAATGAGCCAGGTTAATTTAGTACTTCTGATACTTAAATATATTGGCCATATTCCTAGCAAAAAGGTTATACCATGATTGGAGTGAAGCTCATTGTTTTTGCCCTCTTCCTTTTTTTCCAGATACTGAAAATCTTAAGAGGGGAAGAAGATGTCAGCCACTTTGTGATTTCTCAACCCAGTGATCAAGAAGTTTCGGAAAATCTGGGTGAGAATGATGATGAAGTTTATCCCGACTCAAGCGTGGAATCACATTTGAGTCTTGCATTTCTAGATGTAGATGATGACTCTACTTCGCTCAGTAGTGTGGAGCAAAGCAACAGTATCGCTATTGAGGAATACTTCAAAATGCGAAGTCGGTCATCAAGCTTCAACTAGTACCCCCTCTACCATCTTACTTTGGATGAGACAGTTTTGTCATCAACTCAGCTGGCAGATTTACAGTTTTTCTTGTAAAATTGAGAGGGAAAGAAGTGTTTGCACCCGATCACAATTGAGGTGGTTTGTAGATTTAGACATGTAGAATCCAGTTGCAATTAATACCATGGAAGGATCTAACTGTGCAAGCCTGAATGTGTGTTTGGCTTTGATGAATTTAATAGCAACAAAACAAAGAAATCCCTTCTAAGAATAAACAAATTGTTTGCATTTCTGGGTTGGAATTCTTACCTGCTGTGAGTGACTTCGAGGTGGTCTGGAAGTCTTTTCATCCAGGCTAGATGGTATTAGCCACATGGTTGGCACACAGGAATGGGATGGAATCGAATTTCTCACTTGATTTCATCATATTTTCCATTTAAATTTTTCATTCCATTCCTTTCTTATTCTCATTCCATCTGCAAACCAAACATGACATAGATGTTTCGGAAACAAACAGAAAGAGAACTGCTTTTACCATTCCCCCCATATAGGTATTTTCCTCGCTTTCGATTTCTCTTCTTTGGTTCTTCCCTTTCCTCTCTGCACCTGCCCTTTCTGTTTTGAGCTTGAGGGTACCCAAAAAATTACATATTTGCTAACCTAAGCACCCTTCCCCATTGCAATCCTAGAAAATATGAGAAAATTTCTATGTTGAACATATCATTTCAAATTCAAATCACACCCATTCTCTAACTTAGGGCCCAACCCACTTCACATTGGAATCATTTTGTTCACAGCATAATTCCCAAATGCAAACCTGCACAGCTCTCCATCCATCATGCCATATATATTTCCAGCCCATCGTTTCCCACAACCTCTCCTCTCCTGTTCAACAAATGAAGCATCGAAGACATTTGCCCAACAAAGCTACAATGACTTACAGCCACTAGAGAACGAAAATAACTAGGAAATCAAATCGATTATGAAACTTGCAAGCTAGTGAGGTATGAAATATTTTTTTACAGAAAAACAGAGATGAATTAGATTAAGATATAAATGATGGCCTTTTTGTGCTCTGCCTGAACCATGAGTACCTGTTTAAACTTCAAAGCTCAGGGGGATGTATGTTTCAAAAAAATCAAACTACCCATATTTGGTTCTTTTCACATGACAGTATGCATGGTTTTAAATTTACACGAAATTGCCGAATTTTTCATCAAAATTTCCGATTTCAATTTCTGTCTTACAAAATTTCAGTGAATCATCCAACATATATTGGGACCCCTCTACTCATAGATGCTTAGTGCCAAACAAATAAAACAAGAATTAACATAGATTAAAGGATGGTTTAAATAAAATTTTAAATTAAAAAAAATGAATAAAGTCTAAAAATCATTTTTTTTTTCTTGAAAACCTACATTTAAAAGAAAAATTTTTTTTTTTTTTTTTTTTCAAATAGGTTTCGTCTTCAATTCTCTATTTCAAAGATAAAAATGCTCTTGCGATTAATTCAAACCAACTTGTTCTCTAACTAATGCGGGCAAAACGTTGCATTACTTTCGTTTACCTACTAATAATCCCCACAGATTCAAAATTTTACGAACTTAAAAGAGAATGAAAAAAAAAAAACCCCTCTAAAGCTGAAGGAAGTAGAATGTGTCCATCTATTTTGGATTTGAATCAATATTTTGTGCAGTAAATAGAATTTACAAATAGGAGTAAATATTTTAAATATGGATTATTTGTTGCAAACCTTTCATACAAACTACATGCATTCTACTACATTAGTTTGTACTCACTCTCATATTGGCACATTTTCTCAGTCATCTATTGTGCCTTGATATGTGTTCTAAAGATTTTTTTGCCAATTTTTCGCATAAGACAACTTTACCTTCACTCATTCGAGTAGACTTATCACGTGTACTCTATAATTAAGTGCATCATTCGTATAGGATATGAATTTGTTAAGAGTTCATTATTCAATTTACTTGTTGCAATATTAAGCATTATAAATATTTTATATATATATATATATATATATATATATATATATATATATATATATATATATATATATATATAAACAATCAACCTAGTTGATGAAGACATTGTAGCTAGTTATTGTAAAGATAGTGTTTTCATTGCCACTCGAGTGATTTGTGTTGTAGCTGGAGACAGGAGAGCCATAAGCTGGAGACGCGTGAAGAGTTGGAACACGATTTGCAATTAATCTCCATTTATCTCATGATTGTAAACCTCCCATTTGTGATTGATTATATTTAATTGTGATTAAATATTGATTTAAATATCAACCCTATAAATAGAGAGCTGAGGAATGTAATATACACAAGTGAGAAGCTCAGAGAGCAGAGAGAAAAAGAGAGGAGAAAGAGAGGGAGAGAGAGAGTGAGAGTTGTAATTTTCTGGCAAATAGTGAATTTGTGGTGTGTGCTCCGTGGACATAGGTCGATATTAACCGAACCACTTTAAAATTCTGGTGTCACATCTTTTTGGTTGCTCACAGGGTCCTAACAAGTGGTATCAGAGCCCGGTTGGAGCAGGAAAGCTAGATTGGAAGTGATCCCGAAATTAGAGCTCTGTCCAGTGGCTCGAAATTGAGTTTTGAGGCCACCATCACATTTAGCTCGTCGAGACGAAGAGAACGGTGCAAGCCGGAGCTCGAACGGAGTCCAGACGAAGCTTCACGTGCCCTCACGCGCCTTGCCGAAGCAAGACACTTTGCCACGCGCCGGTCACATACCAGTGACCAACTCCTCACGCATTGCACGTGTCTTCCTCGCCCGGACCACTTAACCGACCCGGAGACACCCTCAGACCGGGTCAACCCGAGAACCGGTCTTGACCCAGATCCGACCTGCCACCTCAGTGCCACGTCAGCTAGGCGCCACGACAGCCGCCATGTCAGCAAGTGGACCCCATTTTCACTGCAGCGGGTGCCATGTCAACACTGCCACGTCATTAGGTGCCACGTCAGCCGGGTGCCACATTAGCATTACCACGTTAGTGTTGACCAGGTTTGACCTAAAACTTTGACTGAGCTTTTCGGAGTTGTTTTGGGTCCGTTTTTTGAGCGAATTGAACCATTTCTAAGGTTATTGATCAATACAGATCCAACTGTGCTATCCATTTGAGCAAATTCCATCTCTAGATTAGTGAATCGAGATGTCGAATAAAAAGAGCTCAAAAATAAAAATATTCAATGGCAAAAATTTCGGTTTCTGGAAGATGCAGATATAAGATTATTTGTTTGGGAAGGAATTGCACTTACCATTGAAGGGTAAGCCAGCATCCATGAATGAGGATGAGTGGGAGTTGCTTGATCGAAAAGCTCTCAGAGCCATCAGAATGACGTTGTCGAAATTTGTGGCGTTCAATATCAAGCATATATCATCCACCAAGTATCTGATGGAGGCGTTCTCTAATATGTACGAGTAGCCTTCAACTGCAAACAAGGTACATCTCATGAAAAGACTATTTATGATGAGCATGTCTGCAGGTGAAAGTTTCAACAAACATTTAAATAATTTCAACGAGTTGTCGGATCAACTCGCCTCAGTTGGGATAACGTTTGATAATGAGATTCGGGCCCTAATGATTCTCAGTCAGTTGCCTGAAAGTTGGAATGGTGTTATTACTGCCATCAGTAGCTCCATAGGAAAATCGAAGCTTGTATACGATAAGGTCGTTAGCATGATTTTGACGGAGGAAATCAGAATGCAGTCGAACCATGGCTCCACTTCGAGTTCAGCCTTGAACATGGAGAGTCGAGGCAGAGGAAATAGGCATGGATGATTAAACAACCGCGGCAGATCTAGGCCTAGGCGGTCTAAATCTAGAAATCCCAAAGGTACTCGGGACACATGTTCCTAGAGCACAAAAGTTATTAAAGGTTGGAACTATGGAAAAACTGGTCATTACAAGAACTAGTGCAGAAGTCAGAAGAAATGATCAACCTTGCGACATAAACGGCAAAGGAGTTGTGAAGATCAATATAAATAGGTCAGTATGGAAGCTGAAGGATGTCAGATATATTCCAGACTTGAGCAAGAATTTGATCTCAATTGGTCAACTGGCAAATGAGGGATACACGACGAAATTCATTGGCGATGAATGGAAAGTTTCAAAGGGTGTACTAACGATTGCGCGAGGTAAGAAAAGCGGAACACTTTTTCTAACCTCCAATGTCTCCATGTCTATTTCAGTTGCTGCAAGAAGTGACGACAACAACATTTGGCACCAACGACTTAGTCACATGAGCGAGAAGGGACTCAGGGTGATACACTCAAAGGGAAAATTGAGTGGTCTATAGTCAGTATAGATTGACATGTGTGAGGATTGTATAGTCGGGAAATAGAAGAGGGTCAATTTCTAGATAAACACTCGTGCCCCAAAGAAGAAGAGACTAGAACTAGTCCACTCAGAATGTCTCAAGACACAACAGCAGAATGTCGAGAATCCTCAGGTGGAGGAATTGATGGAGCAGATTGTCACACCACCACCTCCTACTCCAGCTCCAGAGCTTAGGAGATGTACTCGGTCCCATGTACCAAACAGAAAGTATATTGATTATTTACTTCCTACAAATGGAAGAGAGCCCAAATGCTATGATGAAGCATGTTAGGTCGCAGATACGAGCAAGTGGGAGCTTGTGATGAAGGATGAGATGAAGTCCCTCACCTCCAACAGAACGTGGGAACTAGCTGAGTTGCCCAAAGGCCTTCACGAAAAATGGGTGTACAAAATCAAAGAGGAGCATGACGGCTCTAGAAGGTACAAGCATCGGTTGGTAGTTAAAGGCTTCGAATAGAAGGAAGGGATTGACTACATCGGCATCTTTGCACTAGTGGTGAAACTGACAACCATTAGATTAGTTCGCAGGAATTGAGCAGACAGGAAGGTGGTGACTACAGAGAAACTAAAGTTGTGTTCAACTTTAATTGGTCTTCATGTCTGAAGACATATTTTGAGCACATCATTTATTCATGATATTGATTGAGGAGGCGTCTCCATCTCTAAGTGGGAGATTGTTGTAGCTGGAGACAGGAGAGCTAGAAGCTAAAGAGGCGTGAAGAGTTGGAATGCGGTTTGCAATTAATCTCCATTTATCTCATGATTGTAAACCTCCCATTTGTGATTGATTATATTTAATTGTGATTAAATATTGATTTAAATATCAACCCTATAAATAGAGAGCTGATGAATGTAATATACACAAGTGAGAAGCTTAGAGAGCAGAGAGAAGAAAAGAGGAGGAAAAGAGGCAGAGAGAGAGAGAGAGCGAGAATTGTAATTTTCCGGCGAATAGTGAATTTGTGGTGTGTGCTCCGTGGACGTAGGTCGATATTGACCGAACCACGTTAAAATTCTGGTGTCACATCTTTCTAGTTGCTCATAGGGTCCTAACAATTTGTTTCTTGCCTAGTGAACTAGATCTCCCTTTTGATAGAGTAAATTGATATTACAGACAATTCATAAAATTAGCTCAAGTTCTATCCACCTCAATATATCATTTACTAGATTTTCGCTAATTTCCTAGTTAAAGAGTCCCTAATTAACAAATTAAAGCTCTATTTATCGGTAAATATAATGAGTGAAATGCAGTATGCCATGTCCCGATTACATGGGCTTCATCTTCAACTCTACCCCTCGAAGCCTTATATATAATAGAGACTTAGGAAAAGGAATTCAAGACATATTCAAATTATACTGTCATGGTAATTAGAGTAACTTTGATGAACAAACCCCAAATCAAATAGAATAATGCAGTGGATAAATAAGTGAAATGAACCAAAAAAAAAAAAAAAAAACACAGAGAATTATTATGAATCAAACAACATACATCCATGACCAAAGGAAGATAATTTTTTTGTTATGAATCAAATGGAGGTTGGAGAACAATATTGTCACTCAAACCCTAATTCTAAATATACACATAACTTCACATACAAAAAAATATATCATAAGGGTGCAACATTCACACCCTCACACTTAGCAAACATAACAAGTGACACACAATACGCACTTCAACTCCATCTGACTTAGGTTAATTAGCCTGATTATAGACTTTCAATTTGAATTTATATAGAATTTAAAAAAAAAATTATATTATACAAATTATATTGAATTTTGTCTAAATCTATTTAAATCCAAATTCAAGTCTCAAACATAGCATCAAAATTATGCACCTTAGTCACACCTGTCAAGTAGGTGATTAACTATGTGCATAAATATTTTGACGCTGCATTTGAGTATGAATTTTGGATCTTGGGTTTGGATTTGGATGGATTTGAATAAATTTCAATACAATTTTATATTACATTTTATCCAAATCTAAAGCCTTTCCTAATATAGGGTGAAAGTATCATATGGGGTAATGGGTAGTATTATTAGGAATTGAGATTCATGGATTTCAACAACAAGAACTTGTCTCAAGGGAGATTGGCAATATCTAATTCAATGTAGTAATCCCATTAATATGTTATACTAGCCTTAGTAGCATGTTTTTAGTATAGCATTATTTGCTTCGATTAAGTTGTGTCTACTTGCTAATACATAATATTAAGTTCCTACCCTCTCCCATTGATTTGTTTGATAGAAATCCCATAGAAATCTTACTTTTGGGACCAAATTGCTCTCATTTTGACTAGTTGGACTTTAATTCCCATGGAATATATTATTACTAGGTATTATTATATATGAAATAATAAGTATTAATAAAAAATGATAGCAATATTAGTATATTGGAGACCATATTGCCTCAAATTATTTCTGTTAATTTAAATTGTTAAGTATTGAATTTTCTCAATTTATGAGTGTCAAAAGTTTTAGGACATGAATTTAAGTTGCTGACATTCTTAGTTGGTCTTAAGTTAAAAGCATAATTATTCTTCATATACATATATATATATATATATATATATATATTTTGTAACTACCCGAAAAATAATGATATTTAAATATTAAAGAGAGAGGGAAATGGAAACAGAAACGGAAGGAGGCAGCATGCTTCGTCAATGAAGCCACGCCTCATCGACGAAAAAATACCGAGAAGGTTTTTGGGACAGTTTGAAATTCATCGACGAGGGAGGAAGTTCGTTGACGAAATTATTGAAGGACTCGTTGACGAAGTGACGTATCTCGTTGACCAATCCAGCTCTATAAATAGTAAAAACTTGGATTTTAGACGAAATTCAGCGCAGGAAATCCTCTTCTCTCTCTCTCTCTACGTCCCTCTCCCCTTCTCTCTTCGATTTCGAGCCTTTTTCTCGTCGGATCGAAGATCTGAAGCCACCACAATGCTTCTGGCAAAGTTCTCTGCAAGTTTGTTAGAGCTGATCGTTGGTGGAGTTGGCTTGGATTTCGTCCCAATCTTAGGGTAATGCATTTTATTCAGTATTTGCCTTTCCCTCAGTTATAAGAAATATAATATACGAAGAAATACTGATGTTTTGTTCTGGGGGAATTCATTTTCATGGTGTTGAGTGGAGAACTCTGCGGGTATAGGGCTAGAATTTAGTAGGGGCTTTTCAGAGTTAAGGTAAGGGAAATATGCTACGCTAGGAGATTTATTTACGTTATCAGAAATTTTATATATGTATGCATGTATACCAGATATTATACAGGATGTGAATTTTTAAAGCATGTGTGGCTTGAGTATATGATATTGATATGGAGTTTTATGTAGTTTTTCAGTATTTCAATTTATACAGATATAGTTAGATAATTGCATATATTTATTTAGAACAGTATATACAATGTATATAGAAAGTTATGTTTTCCTAAATGCCATAACACTTAGATTATATAGAAAGGAAGTATAGAAAGATTATATAGAAAGAAAGTACAGACAGATTACACAGTTATAGCATCAAGATGCTACATATATTATAGTATTTACAGTACAGTAATATAGTGTTATGGTTATTTTGGAAATATAATGAAAACAGTATAAAGAGTATAGTACGTATATATATAGTATCAGATCCCTGTGGAAAGATTACAGACAGATACAATATAGATATAGAATATAGAGCACGGTACCATTGCTAATACATATAGAGTGCAACCACATATCTCAGATAGTGTGTCGGTACCGTCCACCGTGCTCGGAGAGTATGCAGCTCCCCAGTTCGCTGGGTTGAGGGGGCCGGTTTGATGAGGTAGCAGCCAGTCCTGAGCTTAGGAGTGTATGCAGTTTGGCCGGGCTAGAATAGTGTAGAGTATAGTGACTTACCTGGAGGGCCGACCAAGTTAAGTCTCGCCTACGGGCCGCACAACCCTGTCATGAGGGGTCAAATCATGACATACAAAGTCTCAGGGAAAGAACACAGTTATGTATATGTATATAGTTTAACAACTTTTATTGTATATAGTATGATGTAGTACTATGAATGATAGAAAGTTCAGATGATTCAAATGTTTTAAGTTATTATACATGTGTTGTACAGAATTGCCAGATTATGCAGTTTTTAAATACTATTATTATAATTTTATGACTCGGTCGCCACACACTAGTAATAGCATATTTCCACTTACTGAGCGTCGACTCACCCCATTACTTTACCATTTTTCAGGTGAGACAACTAGGCGAGCAGATTAGGCTCGTGGATAGGAAGTTTACTTGATTACACCAATTGTAGGGTGAGTTATGACAGGGTTTTGTATTTTTGAGGTAGATGATGCTGGAGGGATTTATTTTGTATGGTTATGGCTTGTATATACTGGATTCTGGTATTGTATAGTATATATATATAAATGGTTATATGATTTGTGTTTCCGCTGCTTAAATATGAATGTAGATATGCATATAAAAAAAATGGTAAGAATTTTGAGGATGTTACATATTTATACTCATGTCAAAGGTATAATAGTCATTTTCTTGAAATATCTGTCAAGATTCCAATATTAAACCAACAATGAATGAGCCAGCTTGTGTATTCTTGTAATCTAAGATTGCAAACAAAACAAAAATGTTTTCTCGAGGCCAACATCTAGTCTCATAAATGATATTCCCAAAAATGACATTCCATAAGAATATTTTTTTTACGTCATGAATAAAACGCCTCCGAAGAGTAGGTTCATTGTCAATTGCAAAGTTATTTTCCAATTTTTGAAGCACAAATGCATATGACCTACATATTTTGATTTGACAAATGTTCAACCATCATGTGTTCATAATTTTCTTCTTTTCTAATCATGTTGATGCAAATGTGCAGCAGGAAAATCTCGCAAACTCGAATCAAACCGAACAAGTAATGCAAGCACTCAATGATGAATATACAGAATAAGAATTTATGTGGTTCGGCAATTTGCCTACATCCACGGGAGCAAGCGACTAGATTTTCACTATCTTATGTGAAGCTTACATCAAGCTTACCTCAAGGGTTGCACAATATAGTATATGTGACGCTCCGATTTTTCATACCATTTTTTTTTATATAAACAACACATATAACCACATATCGGCCACGTCAACCACTGATACCATAATACATAACCCGACCCGAAAGTGGGTACTGGGTATACGATCATACTCATATACACAACCCTAACAGCAGAAGTCATTTCATATATATATATATATATATATATATATATATATATATATACATACATACATACATACCACAGCGAATACACAAACCAAAGTATCAACCATCCATAAATACAAGTCTACCATAAAACCTCTAGGGGAATCAAACCTCCTTAGCTCAAAATACTCACCCTATCTACCCAGAGTATCTGCTCCCCTTTATCTTGGAGCTCTATCATCGGGTTTGTCTCGATGTCTAGAAATATTAAAATGATTGGGTGAGACATATCTTAGTAAGATGGAATAAATTATCTATAGTGTGTGGCAGCATGAGATTCATTATATCATAACATATAAACATATCAATGATAGTATCTTCTGAGAAAATATACCATTTGCATTTTTACAGTCATATAGATATACAACACAAGCTTTCCTAAACTTTTACTTTCATTTCAAAAACCATTCCTTCGTAACCCAGGTTTACCGGCAAAGTTCTTGAGAATAGAGAAGCTTACCCGCCTATATAAGTAGCTTCCCTCTGCCCTGATATCGTTTGTAGCCTAACGTGATTAACTCAGGTTCAGCAACAACTAATACTTATCAGAGCACTCAACTTACTCAGTAAGCCCTCAGGCGGTGTGTTTTACTTCGCTTTAATTATTTTTTAACTCACACTATTTCATTTCTCATTTTCATTCTCGTTTCCATTCTCATTTCATTTCCATTTTCCATTTCCATATCTAGCTCATGAGTGTCACCACAACCGATACATCTGTGTCTGTACTCATGGCTACCCTAAGGATATTTTCTCCACGTCATGTGTAACGCCCTGAGCCCCTCGTGGGCTCGGGGTGCTACTTTAGCGACATCTGTGTACTTGATACCATAACCATTAAACATAAATGCAGCGGAAGTATTGAAACAGTCACCAAACATACGTTACCATAGTTCTAAGTCCTTTCATACATATAAGTTTGCAAACATCCATATTACAAACCGACCAAAATTGGATAACTAGTTTGGTCCATACGACCATAATACAAGCTCAGGGGCATACATCATAGCTACTCACACCTGAGTTCTCACAGACACTCTCAAAAAGAAACTATTCTATTTTCCACCCCCTGATCTTGCTAAGCACGATACTTGTTATTTCTTGAAAAGATGATTTGTATATTGGGGTGAGACACTTCTCAGTAAGGGTGATCAAGTTAATATCAGTGTGTGGCAGCATACATTAGTGTTTACCAAAAACATCTATTCTTCATATAACCGAAAATAGCTGTCTTTACATCATACGTACTTATACAGTTGGAAATACTTGTTTCATTTTCCTGACATAAATAGTTCAATCATTTCATAACATCATTTACATAAATATACAGATATGCATAAAAGACACCTCTTGGGACTAACGCCATGTACAACCCCCGTGGTCAGGGTTGTGCTACTCGAAGGCTGGACTAAGCCCAGGGTGATCAACCCAAACAAAGTCAACATACATCCACGTCATAACTACGTAGGCATCCAATATTTTACTTGCATGACCCGATTGCCCTATCGTGTCCTGAAAGTTCGGGCTTCCAGGTATGGTACACTCTCTATCGAGGCTAATCGACATAGACCACCCACAACACTCTCGCAGTACAAGTGTGGGCGCACATGGTCACATACATAATTGCTAGCAACGGTACCATGCTCCTGACATAATGGTCCATCAAGGTTCCTAAAGCATATCGTGCAATTTAAGTAATAAAATCATATTTATTATTCATTTCATATAAAACCTGACATATAAACTTCCGACCCTCAGCCATCATATCATACTCGGCTCACAGCCGTTAAACATAAATCTGGCCCTCACAACTGTAAACATTATCCTGTATTTCACAAGCAATTCCAGTATTTCACAAAACATTCATCATTTCAGTTATAAAATATTATGTACATATCGTTCACTTGCCACAAAGTTTCCAGTATTTCAAAACATAGCCCATAGGCAACCATGAAAATATAGCATAAACAATTTTTATCACAAAATCAAGCTTCCCATTGTTCATTTGTACTAAAAATATTATAACATATATCCTAGATTTGAAAACGGATCTTTTGAACGGTTGGTTTTAGAAACTTTAACTGAAAACCCGAATATACTTTACTTCATAGACATTTCAAACGGTTCAATTTCTTAAAAAAAAACTGACTTAACTTAATCCCCTTACATATTTCCTGAAAATAAACCGAGACGCTCAAAAAACCAAATCCTGACTTTTCACGAGATCAAAAATCTACTCCATTAAGATTGTAGATATGTGCTCCCTGATCCTTGTAGTAACTTCCGATTATCAAGACGGGTGACGAACGATGAAGGATTGAAGAGAGAGAGAGAGAGAGAGAGAGAGAGAGAGAGAGAGAGAGAGAGAGAGAGAGAGAGAGAGAGATTTTGATTTCTTAATGAATAAGCAAACAAAAATCCTATTTATTGCCCCCTTGACCAGGTCAAATTCGTCGACAAAGCGGTGCCTTTGTCGACGAACCTTAGAAGTCTGTTCGTCAACGAACCCTAGCCTGATATTTTCTAGCCATTCTGGATCTCTTCGTCGCTGAGGCTTTGAATTTCGGTGACGAACTATATAAGGGCCTTCGTTGACGAGAACGTTGGCTTCATCGACGAAGCCATCTAAAATTACCTCTTTTCCATTTTCTTATTTATGTTCCTTATTTCCTGGTTCGGGTCTCTACAATCTCCCTTTCCCACCATGAATAGGGTTGTTTGGCTCGAAGGCTGGACCTAACCGTGGTTGGCCGACCCGATTAGGTTAAATAACATCATATATCTCGTATCTATAGTACGACTGGTCGGCCAATAGCCCTGATCCAGACTTAGGGGGCACAACAACTCTACTAGCTTAGTCTACTGTCACGCCACATGCTCCACAAGCCAATGTGATTGCACTAACATTAGCAACGGTACCGTGCTCCATATCGCAACCCATCGTTAGGGTTTCCATATCCATCCATTAGGGTTATCACTACGACATACCAACAATCATTATGTGGTATTGACATTTCATAAATCACACGTCTATATTCCTATCTCGGAATTTCACATTACAATTCTCATAATTCAGTATTCATATTGCAAAATTTTACATTGCAATATTTACATTTCAAATTTTCACATTTCTCAAAATCATATTTCTCATATCCACATTTCTCATTTTCATAATAATTCAGTGTTTCTCAATGCACATTTCTCTATTTCATGTTTCATCATTTCTTAGAAGATACATATTCTAGTGTATTTCATTTTTCATTTTTCCACTTTTCAAATCCCATATATGATTCCACATCTCATAATCTTATATTCTCCATGTAAATCATTCAACTCAACTTCAAATATATTTCAATACAAATCATATGCCACAAAAATTTCATCTAATATTTATATCATAACACCATTTTCACATATTTCTTAATTCATAATTTTCATAAATAAAACTGCTATAATTTATTTTCCTTACCTGACTTACTGAGATTCTATTAAACACCCAATTTTCTACGCCCTTTGGCGTTCGTAGCCCAAAAACCTGCAATACCCATTTTTCCCAAATTATTCAACACAACTCCCAGAATAACTTCTATTTTACACCTCCTACATTTCATATACTCCAAATTAACTTAAAAACCCTAAAAATACACCACTTGCCCTGGTTTTGGGATGGTGCCCCGAAACCCCAACTTGAAAATTTGCTCCACGTAGGTTGCAGAGAATCTTCATAGGAATCCTGTGGTGGTTCCTGATCGTCAATCTGGCCTAAAATGAAGCTAGAATCATAGTGAGAAGGGAGAAGGGTTCGTGGGTTTGGGAAGGAGAGAGAGTGAGTTTTTATTTTGTTTAACAAAATCACCCACGAGATCTTCCTTATAAAGCTTTCTACACAAAAAACCGTCAACGATTTTCTCCAGCTCTCAGAAAACTGTTGCCGATTTTCTATTTAACCGGCCCAACTTACTGTTTAACCTGTTACCGTTCCACAGTCCGATTTTCTGCCCTTTTGCCAAAAATCACCTTTCCTCATTTTCTTTTATTATTTTATTTTTTTGGGTCTCTACAGTATATATACAAACCCTATATGTACAAAAGTCTTAGAACCTATCTAAATCACTTTTGTAGCAATCCCTGGAGGAAAATCTTCCAAAACCCCTAATGTATTGATCTCCCGATTCAGATTTCGTGACCTATGCCGAATGAAACTGTTGACAATTTAATACCGAGAGTTGATTCCTCTGCAAATTGAAACCATCGATGGTTATCTCCTGAGACTAAAACTTGCAATCAGCTTCTTTGTTCTTCACATCACTATGCTTCCTCGGCGCATGCGTTCCACTCAAATATGAGCCACATCTCCAATTTTTCATACTTCTAGTATCATACTATATCGCTGATATTCTATAAATTTATATAGATACACATAACTTAGATTTTACCCTGGAAAACTGTATGTCATGATTTAACTCCTCATGATAGGGTCATGCGGCCTGTAGGCGGGACTTAATCCTGGTTGGCCTACCAGGTAAGTCAATTGTACTCTACCAATCCTCAGTTCAACCAAACTGCAACCTTTCCTAAGCTTGGAACTGGTAACTACCTCGTCAAACCGGCCTCATCAACCCAGAATACTGAGGAGACTGCAATCTCTCCATAGGCACGATTGACGGAATTCACATACTATCTAAGATACATGGTTTCACTCTAATATGAAAATAGCAATGGTATCGTGCTCTGCTAACTGAACATAACTTGATTCATTAGGGTCTAATATTGTATATACTATTTTTATAGATATCCTGCTATTTTCATCATGATTCCAAAATAACCGTAACACTATAAATTTGATCTGAAAATACTATAATATCTAACTAAAATAAATGTGATATCTGACTGTAATGTCTGACTGAATGATCTGTAATATCTGAGTGTTATGGTTTTGGAAAGTATGACATTATGTAGTTACTGTAAAATACTGGTCTATATAATATCTATAAAATATCTATCTAGTAAATATATCTGTATATATATACACTGTAAATCATGACATTCTGAAAAACTATATAAATTATGTACTAATCAAATATCTACTCAGGCCACACAATTAATAAAACTCATATTATGAAATCTGTAAAACTGTATAACTTATACCCTGTACCTTAATAACCAAATACTATAATTTACGAACAATATTTCTAAATTACCTAGCATAACATATTTCCCTTACCTAACTGGCTGGGAGGCTCGCCTCCAACTTAATCCTCACGCTCACGGTGTACTATCCCCAAAATCCTGAAATAATACATATATACATACTTCCAATAAATTAGCTATATTTCCCCGAACCTATATACTTATAAACTTTCTGAATTATAATTTACTTGGTCTCTTGAAAATATTCACTAGGTCCTCAACCCATGCTTGCAGGGTCCCAAAAAAACCCTAATCTTAAAATTATAACATCCTAATTTTATTCCACAAAACTCCAGTATATTCCCATATAACTTAAAATCTAAACTCAAATAAGCCTAATACAAATGAAAATACCCAATTATTCAACTTACCCTAATTTTGGGATGGTACCCAAGTTGGCCTAACCAACGATTTACTCCAACAGTCATGAAGAGAATCTTCCCAAGAGTAACATGGCGACTTCCGATCGTCGAACCGGCGAAAAACGAACCCGAAAAAGTAGAGAGAAGGGGAGAGGGTCAGTTTTTTTAGAGAGAGAAGGGGTTCCTACACAATTTCTCACTTAAAAATCCGATTTAGACATATTTATAAACCTGGATTCGTTGACGAGACACGTCACCTCGTCGACGAGTCCATAAAGGGAGTTTGTCGCCAAACACAAATCCCTCGTTGATGAACTTTAGGCTCTGCTAACCCCCTCTCGGTAAATTCTCGTTGACGAGACATGTCCACGTCGAAGAGCCCAAGGAGCATACTTGTCGATGAGAACCCTGTATTGTCGACGAGACCCTATGAGTCTCTTCTTGGAAGTTTCCTTTTCTTCACTTTTCTTTTACTATTTAATTTCTATAATTCTTCGAGTCACTACATTCTCTCCTCATTATAAAATTTCATCCTTGAAATTTGCTATTTGTATTGAACACCATCCATTAAGGAAAATAGACTACTTATTTTATTACTTACCCTCACTTATGGCGGAGGAATATCATGGTTACATTCAGGGTTTTGGGAGATTACAAATATACTCATAAAAGAAAATTCTCCCAAAACCAAAACACTACATATCTTATAATCTAAAATACAACTATACATTCATTACCCTGTACTAAACGAAATAAAATTATCATTACTTGAACTTTGAAAATAGCTACTATACCCCACTAAACATGTGTGGGTATTTCTGTTTGATTTCCTCTTCAAACTCCCAAAAAGCTTCTTTCACCGCGTGATTCCTCCATAAGACTTTTACTAGTGATATTTTCTTACAACGCAATTCCTGTTCCTTCCTAAGATCTGTACTAGAACTTCCTCATATGCTAGAGCATCACTGAATTCTAATTCTGCATAATTGATGACATGGAAAGGATCTGGGACGTATTTCCTTAACATAGAAACATGAAATACGTCATGTATTTTGAACAAAACTGGTGATAAAGTTAGCTGATAGGCAACTGTCCCAATCTTCTCAAGTATCTCAAATGGGCTAATAAACCTAGGGCTCAACTTACACTTCTTCCCAAACCTCATGACTCCCTTCAGTGGTGCTATCTTCAGAAATATATGGTCACCCACTTTAAATTCCAATTCCCTGTGGCAAGTATTTGCATAGCTTTTCTGCTGACTCTGTGCTGCACTGATTCTATCTTAAATAAGTCAGACTTTATCATACACCTGCTGCACTATTTTTGGCCCCAAAACTCGCCTCTCGCCTGGCTCATCCCATTATAAAGGAGAACGATACCTCCTACCATAAAGCGCCTCGTAAGGTGCCATGCATATGTTGGTCTGATAGCTGTTATTGTAGGCAAATTTAACCAGCAGCAAGTACTGGGTCCAGCTACCCCCAAAGTCTAATACACAATCTCGTAGCATATCCTCAAGTACCTGAATCGTTCTCTCTATCTAACCATCTGTCTGAGAATGAAAAGCGGTGTTGAATGCTAACTGAGACCCCAAAGCCTCCTGCAAGCTCTTCCAAAACTGTAATGTAAAGCATGGATCACGGTCCGAGACTATAGACACTGGCACTCTATGGAGTCGAACAATCTCTTGAATGTAAATCTCTGCCAATCGGTTCATAGAGTAGCTAACTTTAATAGGTAGAAAATGATTTTTTTTCATTAGTCGATCAATAACTACCGAGATGGCATTTTAACCATGTAGTGCTAGCGATAGCCCAGTGACAAAATTTATGGATATGTGGTCCCACTTCCACTCAAGGATGAAAAGTGGTTGTAACTGTCCTGCCGACCTCTGGTGCTCAGCCTTAACCTACTGGCACGTCAAGCACTGCTGCACAAATTTGGCAATCTCCCTCTTTATGCCACTCCACCGGAAATACTCTTGTAGATCCCTATACATTTTAGTACTACTAGAATGAACCGTGTGTAGAGATCTGTGAGCCTCCTCTAGAATTGTTCTCCTAATATCATCATCTACAGGCATACACAATCTAGTGCGAAACCTTAGAGCTCCATCATCAGAGATACTGAACTCCTCTCCCTAACCATCCTGTACTCTAACTATTACCTCTACTAATTCTACGTCATCTCCCTGAGCGGCTTTAATCTTTTCATATAGCGTAGGCTGCACAACCAGGCTGGCAATAGATGCCTGAGGATTACTCTCTATCAACTCTGCACCAAGTCTCTCTAGATCCATCAGGATTAGATGCTGAACCTCTATAGCTGCTAGTACTGGTCCCACTGATTTCCTACTAAGAGCATCTGCTACCACATTCGCTCTCCCTGAGTGGTAACTAATAGTGCAGTCATAATCTTTAATGAGTTCTAGCCACCTTCTTTGCCTCATATTTAACTCTTTCTAGGTAAATAAATACTTTAAACTTTTGTGGTCCGTGAAGATTTCGCATTTCCCACCATATACCCACCATATAGATAATGTCTCTAGATTTTTAAAGCATAAACTACTGCAGCTAATTCTAAATCATGCACATGATAGTTCTTCTCATATTCTTTATGTAATAACCCCAAAAAGGGTTATACAAGATTAGTGGAGTGATTCCCCAAAAATAATAATTAATTAATTAACTAATTAATTAATTAGTTCATTAAACTTTTTTTTAAAAAAGAAAAAAATAATTAAAATTTATTTTTACTTTTATTATTAAAATATATTATTATTAATATTAATTAAATTATTATTATTATTATTAACATCCTGAAGCTTCTTTGAAGCTTCAGGATGTCTTCTTCATCCCTGCGTAGAGAGAGAGCCCCCTCTGAATCTCTCTCTCTCTCTCTCTCTCCCTCTCTCCTTAGTTTCGTGATGGATTCTCATCCGATCGGAAATCGTAAGTGTAACGACCTGCTTAATTAACTGGTTTTTTTTTTTTTTTTTATATACTATGATATTCTACATACTCTGATACCATACTAGGGGGGTAAACCCAATCATTAACCTAAGCAGCGAGAAACAGAATTCAAATAAACATAACCATATGTAAATATCTATATACAATACCAATACCAGAGTACTAACATGTTTTCCCAAAATATACACATATATTTGTTTCCAAAATACCCTAAACTATACTGGGATATACAAAAATCCTCCACAATTCTCACTTCATTGATAGGGCACTACTGAAGCCCCTCTATCTGCGAGTTTGGTCTGCTCGCCTACCTGGATCACTTGAAAAATGATTCAACACTGGGATGAGTCAACGCTCAGTAAGACGAATTATGCTATTACTAGTGTGTGACAAATGAGCTACTATATCATGAAAATATGTTTCATATAATCATCTATAACTGGATACGTAAGTACAATACAAGTAATAAAATACACCACCCTTTCCATGTTACTTAACATAACAGTGTTGTAGGTTATTATTTAAAATACTTCTAGTGTACATAAATATGTTCCCTGTTTCTGTAAATCTGTACATACGTAATAGTAACTGAAAACTTTCCTTGTGGATAACTATGTGTCATGATTTAACCCCTCATGATAGGGTTGCGTGACCAGTAGGCAAGATTTACCCTAGTTGGCTAACCAAGAATAAATCACTATACTCCATTGGTCTGATCTGCCCACCTCAACCCATATCTGATGGGGAGTTGTCCACGTTAAGGGCCTAGGTGATCGACCTACTACCACGTATTATCTAAATAGGTGGTTGCCCTCATAACATAACATAATATCTATAGCAATGGTACCGTGCTCTATAACTGCATAGTCCAACAGGGTCTGATACTATATAATATATATCTATATACAACTATCTGATTTACCATGATTCTGAAATAATTGTAATAACCATGATATTGCATAAACTGTATTGTAATTCATATATCATAATACTGAGAACTATATAATCACAGCACTGAGAACTGCATAATCATAATACCGAAATTCGTATAATCATGGTACTGAGATTCATATAATCATGGTACTATAATTCGTATAATCATGGTACCGAAATTCTTAAAATTGTGATACTAAAATCCATAAGACATATCTCTGTACTATATTCATATTCTCAAGCCACACCATACTTTAATACATAATTTTCATAATTTAATAAACTGTATAATATTTTAAAATTTCCTAGCATAGCATATTTCCCTTACCTCACTACTGAAAAGCCCCTATGATTTACTAGCCTAACACTCGCAGGGCCTCCTACATAACACCCTGAAAACAATATTTTCCAGAACATAATATCAGTATTTTTTCGCTTACATCATTTCTTATAACTGTTAGAAGGCCAAAAATGGGCTAAAAAGTCTTACCCTAAATTTGGGATGAAATCCAACTTCGTTTCACCAACGATCCACTCAAGTAGACTTGCAAAGAACTACGCCAGGAGCGTCGTGGTAGCTTCAGATCTTCGATCCAGCAAGGAATAGGCACAGAAACGAAGAGAGAAGTGAGAGGGTGATGTGGAGAGAGAGAGAGAGAGAGGCATTGAAAATGATAAAAATCCCGATTTTCCACTATTTATAGGGGCAGCTTCGTCGACGACACGTCACCTCATCGACGAAACCCTGTATTCGTCGACAAAATTCAGAGCACCCCATCCTTCGCTTGGTAGTTTCTCATCGACGAAATCTTGCCTTCATCAATGAGGTCCTGAAGACCTTCGTCGACGAAACCCTGTATTCGTCGACGAATTTCCTTATGCACTCATCGACGAACCCTTGTATTCGTTAAAATTATTATTATTATTATTATCTCCAAAATGCGATCCACGTTCGTTGACAAAGTCTACTGCCTCCTTTTGTTCCTGTTTCCATTTAATCCCTCTTTATTATTAAAATAATATTATTCTTCAGGTCACTACATTCTCGCCTCCTTATAAAATTTCCTCCTCGAAATTTGCTGTTTGTATTCCTTTCTATCATCTCATAAGGCAAAATGGTCTACTTATTTTATTACCTGTCCTCACTTATGACGGAGGAATACCATGGTTACATGGGTAGTTCTGGGAGATTACAAATATAAAAGAAAATTTCCCCCAAAACCAAAATACTACATAACCTATACTCTACATCACCATAACACTGAACTCAACAAAATAAAATTACTATCTTAGCATATACATCAATACTATAATTCATCAAATAAATAGGGATATTTCCATCTGATTCCATCTTCAATCTACCATGAGGCTTCTTCAATTGAGTGATTTCTCAATAGAATTTTTACTAGTGGTATCTTCTTGTTGCGCAATTCTTGTTCTTTTCTGTCTAAGATCTGAACTGGAGCTTCTTCATACGCTAAAGCCTCACTGACTTCCAATTTTGTATGGCTGATGATATGAGAAGGATTTGGGACTTATTTCCTTAACATAGAAATATGAAATACATCATGAACTCGAAATAGAGATGGCGGTAAAACCAGTCGATATGCTACTGACCCAATCTTCTTAAGTATCTCAAATGGGTCAATAAATCTAGGGCTCAACTTACCCTTCTTCCCAAATCTCAAGATCAATTTCAGTGGGGTTATTCTCAAAAATTACATGATCACCCACTTCAAATTCTAATTCCCGGTGGTGAGTATCCACGTAGCTTTTCTGCCGACTCTGCGCTGCACTAATCCTATCACGAATAAGTTGGACTTTATCATGCGCTTGCTGAATTATCTCTAGACCCAACACTTGCCTTTCAACTACTTCATCCTAGAAAAGAGGAGATCGGCATCTCCTACCATATAATGCCTCGTAGGGTGCCATGCCGATGCTAGTCTGGTAACTGTTATTATAAGCAAATTCAACTAGTGGCAAAAACTGAATCAGCTACCTCCAAAGTCTAGCACACAAGCACGAAGCATATCTTCCAATACCTGGATGGTTCTCTCAGTCTAACCATTGGTCTGAGGGTGGAAAGCTGTGCTAAATGCTAGCTGAGTCCCCAATGCCTCCTGCAAACTCCTTTAGAACCGTGATGTAAAACGTGGATCACGGTCCAAAACTATGGATACTGGCACTCCATGGGGTCGAATAATCTCCTGTATGTAAATCTCTTCTAACCTGTTCATAGGGTAGCTAATCTTAATAGGCAGAAAGTGCGCTGTCTTCGTCAACCTATCAACTATCACCCAAATGGTATTCTGACCATGTAGCATTGGCGGCAGCCTAGTAACAAAATCTATAGATACGTGGTCCCACTTCCACTCGGGAATGAAAAGTGGCTACAACTGACCAGCCGGCCTCTGGTGCTCAACTTTAACCTGCTGACACGTTAAATAATGCCGCACAAACTCTGCTATCTCCCTCTTCATGCACTCCACTAGAAATAATCTTGCAGATCCCTATATATTTTCGTACTACCAGGATGAACAGTGAATAGAGATCTGTGTTCCTCCTCTAAAATCATCCTCTTGATGCTGTCATCTGCAGGCACACATAATCTGGTGCGAAATCTCAAAGCCCCATCATCAGAAATGCTGAACTCCTCCCCCTAACCATCCTGTACTCTGGCTAGCACCTTCACTAACTCTGGATCATCTCTCTAAGTAGCTTTAATCTTTTCATATAATGTGGATTGTACAACCAAACTGGAAATAAGCACATGAGGATCATCCTCCACTAATTCCACACCAAGTCTTTCTAAGTCCATTTGAATCAGATGCTGAACTATCACTGCTAACTATGCTGTGTCTCCTGATTTATGGCTCAGAGCATTAGCCACCACATTTGCTTTGCCTAGGTGGTAACTGATGGAACAGTCGTAATCCTTGATAAGCTCCAACCATCTTCTCTACCGCATATTCAACTCTTTCTGTGTAAAGAAATACTTGAGACTCTTATGATAAGAGAATATCTCACACCTCTCACCGTATAAATAATGCCTCCAGATCTTCAGTGCATATACCACCACAACCAATTCTAGATCGTGAGTAGCGTAATTCTTCTCATATTCTTTCAACTGTCTGGACGCATATGCTATCACCCTATCATGCTGCATCATCACACAACCAAGTCCTTTCAAAGACGCGTCACTGTAGATAACATAACCATCACCTCCTGATGGAATCGTCAGTACTGGTGCAGTGACGAGCCGCTGCTTTAATTCCTGGAAGCTCTGCTCGCATTCTTCATACCACACAAATCTGAAATTTTTCCTAGTCAACCACGTAAGAGGACCTGACAAAGCCGAAAACCCCTCAACAAAACGAAGGTAATAACCTGCCAGTCCTAGGAAGCTCCTGATTTCCTGCACATTTCTCGGCCTAGCCTAATTTACCACCGCATCAACCTTACTAGGATCCACTGAAATACTGTCCCTTGAGATCACGTGGCCTAAAAATGCTACCTTCTCGATCCAGAACTCACACTTGCTAAACTTAGCATAGAGCTTCTCTTCCCGGAGAGTCTACAACAGTATATCATCAATGAAAGCTACTACAAACTGATCTAGTTACTAGTGAAAAACTCTGTTCATCAAGTCTATGAACACGGTCAGGGCATTTGTCAAACCAAACGGCATAACGAGAAATTCATAGTGCCCGTACCTAGTCCAGAAGGCTATCTTCACGACGTCCTCTAATTTTACTCTCACTTGATGATACCCGGATCTAAGGTCGATCTTAGAATATACCCGTGTACCCTAGATCTGATCAAACAAATCGTTTATACGAGGTCGAGGATATTTACTCTTAATAGTAACCTTGTTTATCTCCCTATAATCAATGCACATCCTCATGGACCCGTCTTTCTTCTCTACGAACAACACTGGAGCTCCTTATGGCGATGCAATGGGTCGTATAAACCCTTTGTTCAATAATTCTTGCAACTGCTCCTTTAATTCTCCCAATTCAGCTGGAGCCATACAATACAATACGGAACCTTAGAGATCGGTGCAATCCCTGGAGATAAATCTATAGAAAAATCTACCTCGCGCACAGGAGGCAACCCTAATAGCTCATTTGGAAAAACATCTAGAAATTCTCGTACTACTAGAGTGCTGTCAATATTCAATTCATTTTCAAATACTTCTTTCACAAATGCTATAAACCCCTGACCTCCATCCAGGAGTAATCCACTCGCTTGCACGGCTGTCACTAGCTATATTGGAGCACGTACCCATGGACCAACGAATCTGAATTCCTGCTCTCTGGGAGATCTGAAGACTACTTCCTTCTAGAAACAATCAATGCTGGCGTAATTGACAGCCAACCAATCCATACCCAATATTATATCGAACCCACACATATCAAACACAATCAGATCTGCTGGTAGCACTTTCCCCTGAATTTCTATCGGATAGCCCCTAAGTATCCTCTGACATCTGATCACTGATCCTGATGGTGTAGCTACCGATAGCGTTATATCTAATGACTAGGTCTCACTCAGATAATTTAACATAAGATGCAGAAATGAAAGAATGAGTAGCACCTGAGTCAAAAAGAACAATAACTGGATATGATGAAACAGTAAATGTACCTATCACCACATCCGTAGCAGCCTCTGCATCTCCTGGCGTCAGAGCGTATACTCACGCTGGGGCCACATTTCTCTACTGGCCACCCGGAGGCGCCTGATATCCTCCCTGAGCTGCCTGATGTCCTCCCTGATAGGGCCTAGGAGCTAGGACCTGGTCTGGCGGAACTGGGCATTCGCGTACCACGTGGCTGGGTCTCCCACAATGATAACATACTCCTCTGCCTGCCCAGCACTCCCCCAAATGATGTCTCCCGTATGTCTGACACACCGGGTAAGACGGTACACCCTGGTTCCCACAAGGTCTTGCCATCTGCCTCTGCTCTCCCCTATCGCGACCTCCTCTCCATGGACCCCTACTGGTGCCAACTTGAAAACCCTGAGGCGCAGACCTCTTCCTTTGACTTTGAGCTGCTACACCCCTTTGTATACCACTCTCAATGATCACAGCTCTATCTACAACCTCTGTGAATGTATGAGCCTTGAAACTAATCACCTGCTCAAACAGATTCTATCTCAATCCCTCTTCAAACTTCCTTACCTTTTTCTCTTCATCAAGTGCCAGATATGGAGCGAAACGTGACAACTCGAAAAATCGAGCCGCGTACTGGGATACAATCATCTGCCCCTGTACCAATGTAGAAACTCTGCTGCCTTCGCACTCTGAAACGATAGCAAGGAAATACCGCTCGAAGAACAAATCCTTGAATCGGTCCCACGTCACTGGAACTACAACCGGCCTCTGCTCCTCTATCAGACGCGCTACTCTCCACCAGCGCTTTGCCTCCCCTATCAACTTAAATGTCGCAAATGCTACCTTCTGCTCATCCATACATGGAAGCACCGCCAATGTCTCTTCGATATCCTGGATCCAATTCTTAGCTATAATCGGGTCATCCCCTCCAGCAAAGGATGGGGGTTTCATCCGTGTAAACTACTCAATCGAACAACCACGCTCCCTAAAGCTTCTGGCCATCTCAGCCATCACCTGCTGAGTGACACTACGCAGTACAACATCTGTATCTCCTCCACCTATGCTGGAAGGTCCTGGCCTATCCTCCTCAGCATTTGTGCCACTGTTTCTTGGGTCCATCTTGAAAACAAGAAACACACTTAAGCACTTTATCTCCTATACGTACCTATCCTGTACCAATTCAAATTAACTACCTTCCCTAACCTTAACCCAATATCCAGTTTTGTCACCTAGACACATGACCCGACAATAGTTTACTATGGTTTTCCTGAAATCGTCACCCCAAGAAAAACACAGAAACCACCACTGTAATCCTGTACTCAGACACAGAACAAACCTAAAATCCTTTTCCTATACTCTGGTATTGCTTCTGTTTCACTCTAAAGTCTACAAAACCTAGCAACCTAGACTCTGATACCAAATTGTAACGATCTGCTTAATTAACTTGTTTTTTTTTTTTTTTTATACTATGATATTCTACATACTCTGATACCATACTGGGGGGGGGGGGTAAACCCAATCATTAACCTAAGCAGCGAGAAGTAGAATTCAAATAAACATAACCATATGTAAATATGTATATACAATACCAATACCAGAGTACTAACATGTTTCCCCAAAATATACACATATATTTGTTCCCAAAATACCCTCAACTATATTAAGATATTCAAAAATCCTCCACAATACTCACATCACTGACAGGGTACTACTGAAGCCCCTCTATCTGTGAGCCTGATCTGCTCGCCTACCTGGATCACCTGAAAAATGATTCAACACTGGGATTAGCCAACGCTCAGTAAGACAAAATATGCTATTACTAGTGTGTGACAAATAAGCTACTATATCATGAAAATATGTTTCATATAATCATGTATAACTGGATACATAAGTACAGTACAAGTAATAAAATACACCACCCTTTCCATGTTGCTTAACATAACAGTGTTGTAGGTTACTATTTAAAATACTTCTAGTGTACATAAATATGTTCCCTGTTTCTGTAAATCTGTACATACGTAATAGTAACTGAAAATTTTCTGTAGCAACCCTCAATTTATTAACATAATATGTAACATAATAATGGAATAGTCAACCCGAACCCGTGGGTAGTGGGGACACCTGTCATTCACAGCGGAAAAACCTAGCAGCAGTAAACATAAAATCTCAAACATCCAATCATAAAAGATAATACAAGAGTTATCTACATTTCCAAAATATTGTATTCATTTACATTCTTCCAAAATATCAAATTAACTCTAGAATCAGACATAAAATGATTCTGACCCTAGTACAAAATCTTACCCTCCTAATGGGGTAATATCCCTACTCAACGGCGGCCACAACCCGCCGATCACTCAGGGTCTCCTGAAAAATTAATTAATGTTGTGGATGAGATACTTCTCAGTAAGGGAAAATAAACTAAATACAATTGTGTGGCAACATGAATATTTAATGCAATTATACATATACAGTACATTTCATATTTCATAAACGTTCATCATATCACACTGAAAAATCACATGCCTTCGTATTTTCTAGTAAGTCATATCATATGTAAAACATCTGTTATATTGATAATACTGAAAACATATACTCAGGATGAATAGCTAGCTGGTTTCATGTATTACCCCCCATGATGGGTTGTGCAGCCCGAAGGCGGGACCTGACAATGATTGGCCGACCACTGCCGAGTTAAATATGTCTGTAAATACGATGGACCTGCCACACCCTGGTCTGGACTGCCAGGTGGACATCCACACTCTATTGAAAGTCACATCGATTATCCATCTCCCATCCCCTCGTGGGATGGTTAGCACTAATCTGAACGTAGATATCTGATCTACATATAGCTACGGTACCGAGCTCATAGAACTGAAGTAAACTAACATTCGAGTTCTGATAACATATAATACATGATATAATATCGGCCTCGTGCCGATCATTTTCATAAATACGGCCTCACGCCGGAATCATAAATATGGCCTTGAGCCAAAATCATACATAAATATGGCCTCGTGCCGATAACATAAATACAGCCTCATGCCGATAACATAAATACATGGCCTCGCGCCAAAATCATTTCAAGTATATACATTCTGAAAATAAATCATTTTTCATATATTCATCAAAATCATCATAACATAACTCATCTTTTCATAATACCTGAAAACATGCTTTGCTCGTAAAATCTTTCATATCATAATACATTTCACGTAAAATAATATTCATGCTACACATATGCTGTTAAAAATCATACTTCATATTTTAAAATCATGATTTTCTGACATCTCATACATACATATACATTTTAATCATCATAACAGTATTTTCCTAATCGTACATTTCATTCGTAATAAACTAATATAACATTTGCTTTTTTGAAAATAATTTTACTCATAATTAATAATAATTTGCATGGAAAATAACTGCTTTAGTTTATTCCCTTACTTGGCTACTGAGAAAGCCCCCAAAATATCCTAGGCTAACCCTTGTATGATTTCCTAATCAATACCTGAAACTCAAAACTCCCAGTATTAAACATTAGTATTTTCATGCGTACATCATTTCCCATAACTACCATAAAGTCTAATTTGGCTTAAAAAGCCTTACCTCAACTTAGGGATGATTTCCAACTTGCTTTCACCAATGATCCGCTCCGGCAGATTTGGAGAGAACTTCCCTAAGAGCGTCATGGTGACTTCGGATTGTCGATCCGGCATAAATCTGACTCGAAATCAAGGAAAGAAAGGGAGAGAGCCGAAGAGGAGAGAGAGAGAGAGAGGAGTGAGTTGGCTTAGTTTAGAAGTAAAATCCGGATTTTCCATATTTATAGAATAGGGGATTTCGTCGATGAGCCACGTCATTCGTTGACGAATCCTTCATTAATTTCATTGACGAAATTTAGTCGGCTCAAAACCCCCCTCTCAGTAATTCTTCATCGATGAATCCGTGTATTCATCGACGAATTTTCTTAAGCCTTCGTCGACGAATACAGGGGATTCGTCGACGAAGCCCTGATGATCCCCTTTTTGTTTTTACTTCCAAATTCGCGTTCGTCGACGAAGTCGACTGCCTTCTTTTGTTTCTGGTTTCCATTTCCATTCCTTTTATTTTTTAAATCTCATTATTATTCGGGTCATTACACTTTCCCTGTGGATAACTGCGTGTCATGATTTAACCCCTCATGATAAGGTTGTGCGGCTCGTAGGCGGGATTTACCCTAACTGGCCAACTATGAATAAATCACTATACTCCATCGGTCTGATCTGCCCACCTCAACCCATATCTGATGGGGAGCTTGTCCATGTCAAGGGCTTAGGTGATCGACCTACTACCACATATTATCTAAATAGGTGGTTGCACTCATAACATAACATAATATCTGTAGCAACGGTACCGTGCTCTGTAACTGCATAGTCCAACAGGGTCTGATACTATATAATATATATCTATATACAACTATCTGATTTACCATGATTATGAAATAATCGTAATAACCATGATATTGCATAAATTGTACTGTAATTCATATATATCATAATACTGAGAACTATATAATCATAACACTGAGAACTGCATAATCATAATACCGAAATTCGTATAATCATGGTACTGAGATTCGTATAATCATGGTACTATAATTCGTATAATCATGGTACCGAAATTCTTAAAATCGTGATACTGAAATCCATAAAACATATCTCTGTACTATATTCATATTCTCAAGCCACACCATACTTTAATACATAATTTTCATAATTTAATAAACTGTATAATATTTCAAAATTTCCTAGCATAGCATATTTCCCTTACCTGACTACTGAAAAGCCCCTATGATTTACTAGCCTAACACCCGCAGGGCCTCCTACATAACACCCTGAAAATAATATTTATCAGAACATAATATCAGTATTTTTTCATTTACATCATTTCCTATAACTGTCAGAAGGCCAAAAATGGGCTAAAAGGTCTTACCCTAAATTTGGGATGAAATCCAATTTCGTTTCACCAACGATCCGCTCCGGCAGACTTGCAGAGAACTTCACCAGGAGCGTTGTGGTAGCTTCATATCTTTGATCCGGCAAGGAATAGGCCTGGAAACGAAGAGAGAAGTGAGAGGGTGACGCAGAGAGAGAGAGAGAGAGAGAGAGAGAGAGAGAGAGAGAGGCGCTAAAAATGATAAGAATCCCGGTTTTCCACTATTTATAAGGGCAGATTTGTCGACGAGACACGTCACCTTGTCGATGAGTCCTTCATTAAATTTTTCAACAAAACCCTGTATTCGTCGACAAAATTCAAAGCAACCCATCCTTCGCTCGGTAGTTTCTTGTCGATGAAACCCTGTATTCATCGACGAATTTCCTTAAGCACTCGTTGACGAGTCCTGCCTCCTTCTGTTCCTGTTTTCATTTTCCTCCCTCTTTATTATTAAAATAATATTATTCTTCGGGTCATTACAGTAAGATACCGCTGGACTCCATTCTCCGTTGTCATCATTTCTACCAAAGTGGATCGGTGGTAGGAGCGGCGTAGGCATATCTCCTAGGGTAAGTCAATTTCTGTTTTTTTCTCAATTTCTTACAAATTATAAGATCGATTGACGATCGAACACCACCACGAGAATCTAGGAATGATTCTCTACAAGTCTAGCAGGACAGATTTCTCGTGGGGTCGTCGTGGGCAAAACCCCAAATTTGGGATATTAAGGGGATAATTTTTAATTAATTGGTGTTGATTTAAAAATGCCAGAATATTGGGCATCTAAGGTTGAAGTTGGGTTTTTAGAATTTAGGGCCTGAGTGAGCCCCGTGAGTGTAATTTTGGAACCCGCAGGCATAATTCAGAAAATTAAATGAGGGTATTAAATGTTAGTTTAAATGTTAATTTGGGGTTTATGAAGCCTAGGAAAGGTTAGATGAGTATTATTTTAGGGAAATGAGTTAATTAATCTGAGAAAAATGCATATTGCAAGATTTGAATTTCGAGCACCAAGGGCGTAGGATTTGGGTCCTAACGAGACTCTCAGTAAGTCAGGTAAAGGGAATAAATTATAATAGTATTTTTAAAATTACTGTGTGAATTAATATGTGAAAATGAGCGTATGGTATTTTGTTTGGAAATTATTATGATATAAATATTAGAAAAATTGTGTGGCATTTAAGTAATATTAAATTGTGGCATTTTGGGTGTGAAATTAATATATTATGAATATTAGATGAAAACTGTGTGACATATGACGTATATTGAAAAATGTGAAATATAAAGATGAGTATTTTCTGAGAAAATGTTGAAATAATAATTATTGATGTGATTAGTAGAAAATAATGGAATGTGGTATTTACATGTGAGTAGAAATGATTTGCATGAAAAATGAGATTTTTCGAATTACTGATATGAGTATTCTGAGAAATGTTGAAATACGTGAAATACGATATATATACTATTATGAGATGATGAAATGTGCACAGAAAATGATGAGAATATTTATATTGAACTGAATTGAGATATACTGAAATATGATTGATAAAATGTCAATACTGCCTAATGATTGCGCGTATGTGGTAGTGAACCTTGATGGATGGTTATGATATCGAGCACGCTACCGTTGCTAGTGGTGTTAGTGCAACCACATAGACTTTTGAAGCGTGTGGCGTGATAGTCAACTGAGCCATTTTGTAGGGTTGTTGGGCCCCATGAGTCCGGATCAGGGCTATAGGCTGGCCAATCATACTACAGACACGATATGTGATATGATATTTGATCTAACCGAGTCAGCTAACCGCGGTTAGATCCAGCCTTCGGTCCACACATGTAATGACCCGAAGAATAATAGTATTTAAATAATGACTAAGAGGGTGGAAAATGGAAATAGTAACAGAAGAAGGAAGTCGGAAACGTTCGTCGACGACATTGCACTTTGAAAGGAATAATCGAGGAAAATTATCAGGGCTTCGTCGATGAACACAAGGGATTCATCGACGAGGGTATAAGAGGACCTTGTCGACGAAGACAAGATTCATTGACGAGAAGATACCGAGAGAGGGTTTTGGGGAAGCCTGAAATTTGTCGACAAAGGTGTAAGTTCGTTGACAAACTTTCGACAGGACTCGTCGACGAGGTGACGTGTCTCGTTGACGAATTCAGCCCTATAAATAGTTTTAAAAAAAAACTCAAATTTTTTATGAAATTCAGCACAAAAACTCCCTCTCTCTCCTCCCTTCGGCTCCCTCTCCTTCTTTCTTCGATTTCGGGCCGGATTTCCACCGGTTCGACGATCTGAAGTCACTGCGACGCTCCTGGAGAAGTTCTCTCCATATCTACTGGAGCGAATCGTCAGTAGAGCTGAGTTGAAATTCGTCCCTAAGTTGAGGTAAGGCTTTTTATGCCAAATTTGGTCTTTCCGTAGTCATAAGAAAGGTTATTTACGAAGAAATACTGATGTTTGGTTCTATGGGTTGTCGTTTTTAGGGCTTTGATTAGGAAACCCTACGAGTGTTAGACCAGAATATTTTAGGGGCTTTCTTAGTAGCCAGGTAAGGGAATAAACTAAAACAGTTATTTTTCACGCAAATTAATATTATTTATGAGCAACTTGATTTTCTGAGAAATATGTACGATATTTGAATATTATGGAATAAATGCATATTTGGGAAAATATTGTTGTTGTACGAGAATTATGATTTTAGAATGAAATGTATGATTTACCCAAGCTTTGTGTGGCATGAATGTTATTTTTCATGAAAAGTATTATGATATGCAAGATTTTACGAGTAAAGCATGTTTTCAGGAATTATGAAATAATGCAGTACATCATAATTTTGAAAATACATGATAATGGATTTACTTTCAAAATGATATGTATGAGATATTCGACGCAAGGCCGTATTTTACGTATGATTTCGGCATAAGGCCGTATTTATGAAATGTTCGGCGCGAGGCCGTATTTATGAAATGTTCGATGCAAGGCCGTATTTATGAAATTATTTTAGCGCGAGGCCATATTTATGAAATTATGAAAGATGCTATATTATCATGTATTATATGTTATCAGAACCCAGATGTTAGTTTAGTTCAGTTCAGGAGCACGGTACCGTAGCTTATAGATCAGATATATATTATCAGATTTGTGCTAACCACCCCATGAGGGGGTGGGAGATGGATAGTCGATGTGGCTTTCAGTAGAGTGTGGACGTCCACCTGGAAGTTCGGACCAAGGTATGGTGGGCCCATCGTACTTACAGACATTTTTGACTTGGTAGTGATCGGCCAGCCATTATCAAGTCCTCCCTTCGGGCTGCACAACCCATCATGAGGGGTAATACATGACATCAGCTAACTATTCATTTTGGGTATGTTTTCAGTATTATCAGTTATAATAGATGTTTTATGTATGATATGATTCATTAGCAAATATGAAAGTATATGATTAATCAGTACGATATGATGAACGTTTATAGAAATATGAAATGTATTGTATATGTATAATTGCCTTAAATGTTCATGTTGCCACATAACTGTATTTAGTTTATTTTCCCTTACTGAGAAGTGTCTCACCCACGAATATTAAATGATTTTTAGGAGACCCTGAGAGACTGGCGGGTTGTGGCCGCCGTTGAGTGAGTTGAGCTTCCCTGCTAGAAGGGTAAGCTTTGATCTAGGATCAGGGGATTTTTGTTGTAAGATCCTCGATCTATTTTGATGTTCTGGGGATTGTATTCAAATACTGTATTTTGAGAATGTAGTAGACTCTGGTATTATGTAATTAATGGTTTGATGAATGTAAATTATTTTTACAGCTGCTTATATTTTCACTGTTTATGTCAGGCTATCCCTGTTACCCACGGGTTCGGGTTGATGTTATTATTATTTATGTTTATTATGTGATGAGTTAAGCAGGTCGCTACAGCACAACCTTAACCATAGGGGGAAGCATGGTGTGGAAAGAAAGATTCTCAAGGTAGCCATGAGTTACATACGCGATGTTGGTACTAGGTACCAAGGATACTCATGAGCTGGATAGTAAAATGGAATGGAAAGTAAAAGAATGATAATATTGGCTAAAATGAGAAATGGAAGAAATAATGGTAATTGAGAAATAAAGAATGATAAAATTGATAAATGGATTCGTGTGAGTTAATAACATAAATAATTGAGGCGAAGTGAAACTCTTCGCCTGAGGGCTTACTGAGTAAGGTGAGTGCCCTGATAGGCATCAGATGTGGCCATATCTGGCTGCATAACCTATTAGGACAGAGGAAAGCTACCTGTATGAGCAGGTAATCTTCCCTATTCTCAGAAACTTTGCAGGTAAATATGTGTTGGAAATCATTGCATTTGAGAAATGGTTTTAAAGCTTATAAAAGCTTGAGTTGTATATCTATACGATTATGAGAATGTGTATATCGGTGTATTTTCTCATATGAAATGATGATTTGAAAAGTAAAGTGCATTATAACTGAACTCTTATGGCCACACACTGTAAATAATTTATTCTTTATTACTGAGATGTGTCTCACCCAAATTATCTAAATTTTTTCGTGATCATAGGGAGCTGAGACCTTGACACACAGGGTGAGTTTTTGGACTAGGGAGGTGTAATTTCCCTAGAGTTGAGTTATTTTTGGGGTATGTGATGGATATGAACATATATGTATGTTGATACTTTGGGTATTGTATTCTGACTGGTATGTATATACTGTCTTCTGCTGTTAGGTTGTATAATTAAAGTAGCTGTTTACCCAGTACCCAAGGCGGGTCGGGTCATATGAATGGTAATAGGGTTGTTGACGTGGCCGACTTAGGGGTGTGATGATGAAGTGAATATTTATTTATTTTATTTTTTTAAAAAAATTTATACGAAAATCGTAGCATCACACTTTAAGCTGTCTTGATGCGTAGGCAATGACTCTTCCATGCTGCATTAACACACATCCAAGACCCTTTAAAGATGCATCACTGTATATCACAAATGCATCCTCCTCTGATGGAATAGCCAGTACCAGTGCTAAAACCAACCGCCGCTTTAACTCCTAGAAGCTCTGCTCACAATCATCGGTCCAATCAAACTTCACATTTTTCCTCGTGAGTCGTGTTAGTGGACCTGATAATCTGGAGAAACCATCTACGAAGCATCGGTAGTAGCCTACCAAACCCAGAAAACTTCTAACCTCTTGAACATTTCTTGGCCTTACCCAACCCACCACTACCTCTATCTTACTTGGGTCAACCGATATACTATCCTCGGAGATCACATGCCCGAGGAAAGTAACCTACCTTAACCAAAATTCACATTTTTTGAATTTTGCGTACAACTTTCTTTTTCTCAATGTCTGCAACACCAGCCTTAAATGATGCTCATGCTCCTCAAAACTTCTCGAGTAGATCAGTATATCATCAATGAAAACCACAACAAACTGGTCCAGGTAATGATGGAACACCCGATTCATTAAATCCATAAATACTGCTGGTGCATTAGTCAACCAAAACAGCATCACCAAAAATTTGTAATGCCTATATCTGGTTCGGAATACTATTTTCAAAATATCCTCTGCTCTAACTTTCACCTGATGATAACCCAACCGCATGTTAGTTTTAGAGTAGACCTGGATCCCCTAGAGCTGATCAAATAAGTCGTCAATCCTAGGAAAAGGATATCTATTCTTAATTGTCAATTTGTTTATCTCCCTATAATCTATGCATAACCTCATGGTCCCATCTTTCTTTTTGACGAACAGGACTGGGCCCCCCACGGCAACAAACTAGGCCTGATAAATCCTTTATCCAGCAACTTTTGCAATTGATCTTTTAATTTCTTCAATTCAATTGGAGTCATACAGTATGGTGCTTTAGATACCGGTGTCAACCCTGGTAGTAAATCCATGGTAAATTCAATCTCTCGGTATGGTGGTCAGCTAGGAAATTCTTTTGGAAAAACATATGGAAATTCTCTAACTACTGAAATATCATTCTGTTTTAATTCTTCTTTTGGCAATTCCTTTATATATGCAACATACCCCTGGCAACCACCCTGTAGCAATCTCTTCACCTGAATAGTTGACACTAGTTGTGGCAAGGCATGCACACGTGAACCCACAAATCTATATTCTTACTCACCTGGGGGTCTAAAAATTAGTTCTTTTTTATGGCAATCTATGCTAGCGTGATTAGATGCCAGCCAATCCATACCCAGTATTACATCAAACCTTTGCACATCAAGCACCACGAGATCAGCTGGTAATACTTTCTCTTGAATGCTTACTGGAAAGTTCTGAAATACCTTCCTACACCTTACCAAAGATCACGTCGGTGTGACTATAGATAACTTAACATTTAATAATTGTGCCTCTAACCTAGTTACTTTAACATACCCCGCTGATATGATAATACAATAAGTGTACCTATGACAACGTCTCCAGCAGTCTCGGAGTCTTCCAGCGTCAATGCATAGACCCTCGGCGGCGTCGTATTCCTCTGCTGGCCTCTACGGGGCACCTAATGACCACCCTGGTTTGGTCTGGGAGCTGGTGCATAAATCAGCGGCCCCTGACGTGATCGATTCATATGGTCAGGCCTCCCACAACGGTAGCAGACATTCTCCCCCAACCGGCACTCACCTGGATGTCTCTGTCCACATCTGGGGCAGGTGGGATAAGACTGTTCACCCTGATACCCACTGTGTCCTGTCGTCTGTCTTTGTCCCTTACCAGCTCTGACTTCTCTCCATGGACCCCGACTAGCTCGGTCTAAAAACTTAAAGGTGTGGCCCTCTTCCTTTGGCTCGGTACTCCCACATCTATCTGCTCACTCCCCTCTGCTAACATGTCCCTATCTACTAACTCTGAGAAGTCCTGCATCTTTAGTACTGCCACCTGTCTATAAATATCTTGCTTCAAATTCCTCTCGAACATCCTGGCCTTCTTAACTTCATCTGGAACAATAAAAGGGCAAAAACATGACAACTCGATGAATTTCGCCACGTACTGCTGGACTGTCAGCGATCCCTGGGACAAGCTCAAAAACTCTTGTACTCTAGCCTCTCTGACCGAGGCAGCATAGTATCTGTCAAAGAATATGTCCCTGATTCGGGCCCAGGTCATCGACATTGGAATTTATCTCTGCTCCTCCAGTAATCTAGTGGTCGTCCTCTATCTCTCAGCCTCCCTTGTTAGCTTATACGTGGCATAAAGTACCCTCTGCTCATCAGTGCAATGAAACACCATCAAAATCTTCTCTTTCTCCTGCATCCAGTTCTCCGCAACTACCAGATCAGCTGCTCTTGGAAATTATGGCGGGTTTATCTTCGTAAATTTTTCTATTGTACACCCCTGAACTGTAGATGGACCTCCCTGCTCCCTAGAGCTCAGGAAAATCTCAGTCATGACCTACTGAGCCACACTACGTAACACAGCATATGAATCCCCGACTCTTGCACTAGAAGGCCCTGCTCCGTCGTTGCCACTAGCGTGAGCGCTACTACCTCCTAGGTCCACCCTACAATATTACCAAATTATTCTAAGAATCTGAACCTTACAATATTATACTAGCTAAAATACCTTTTACCTCTTATCACTAATTTAAGGTCTGGCCCTAGCATATGGATATAGAAATCATCGATAGTTTACTATGGTTTTCCTGAAATCGTCATCCCTGGAAAAACACAAAAACCAGCCCGAAACTCTACCTCCAGACCACAGAATAGAACCCTAAATTCTCATCCTAATTCCCCAACCTTAACTCATTGTCATCCTGTTCCACTCTTCTTAAGATTCCATTCCTATATTCTGGTATTGTTTTCCGCTGTACTCTAGAGTTTGAAGAACCTAGCAACCTAGGCTCTGATACCAAATGTAACGTCCTGCTTAATTTAACATACAATAAAATATAATAAATAAAATAGTCAGCTTGAACCCGTGGGTAGCGGGGAAACCTGTCATACACAATGGAACCTAGGCAGCAGTAAATGTAAATCACATTCATCAACCATAAATTACATAATACCAGAGTCTACTATATTCCCCAAAGATACTGTGTTTATATACAATCTCCAAAACAATAGAATAAACCTAGGATCTTACAACAAAAATCTCCCATTCCTAAGTCAAAACTTACCCTTTTAGTAGGGAAGCTCAACTTACTCAGCGGCGGTCCTAACCCGCCGGTCTCCCCGGGTTTCCTGAAATAATTTAAACTTAGGGTGAGACACCTCTCAGTAAGGGTAGATAAATTAAAATCAGATGTGTGGCAACATGAATATTTAATGTTGTAATACATATACCATACATTTCACATACCATAAAACATAAATCATAATATGATTAGATAAACATATAATTTCATACTTCCAAGTAATCATACTAATCATGTATTATCTGATATAATCTATAATATTGAAAACTACCCAGGATGAATTCCCACGCCCTCGTGGGGTGGTTAGCACCAATCTGATCATAGATATCTGATCTATAAGCTACGATACCGTGCTTCTGAAACTGAACTAAACTAACATCCGGGTTCTGATAACATATAGTACTAAACATATATTGTTTATCGTAAAACAAAAAATAGCATTTTCTGAATCTTACATTAACATAATAATTACAGTCTCGCGCCGAAAACATGAATAAATACGGCCTCGCGCCAAACATCAATTACGGCCTTGCACCGAGCATATCATTTATTCTGAAATCATAATTTACTGTGTCATCATGTTATTCTCGAAAATATTTGTAAACATGCTCATTTGGTAAATTTAACTTGACATGGTATAATATATATATATATATATATATATATATATATATAAAATAATATTCACGCCACACGAATTGAATGAAATCATATATTCCGTTCTGAAATCACATTTCTTGTACAATTGCAGTATTTTCCCAAACTTACATTTTCTCAATTATACTCATATATAATCACATGCTTTCTGAAAATTATTCTACTATTAAATAATAGTAATTTCAATGGAAAATAACTATTTTAATTTATCCCCTTACCTGGCAACTAAAAAGCCCTTCTATAATACTAGTCTTACACCCATAGGAAACCCTAAGCAGTACCATGAAAATGATAATTTTCAAAACTATACTTCAGTATTTATTCGAGTACATAATTTCCTTCAACTGTGGAAAGACCAAATTTCAAATAAAAAGTCTTACTTCAACTCAGGGATGAATTTCAACGGAGTTCCATCGACGATCCGCTCCGGCAAATATGGAGAGAACCTCTCCAGGAGCGTCGTGGTGGCTTTAGATCCTTGAACCGGCAGAAATCTAGCCCGAAATTGAAGAGAGAAGGGTGGAGAACCGAAGGAGGGAGAGAGAGAGAGTTCTGCGCAGAAAATTATGCTTAAAAATGAAGTTCGGGCTATTTATACACTAGCCTTCATCGACGAGCCATGTCACCTCATCAATGAGGTCAAGAAGGCTCATCATCGACAAACTCACCCCTTCATCGACGAAATTCAAAGTTGCCCAAAAACCCCTCTCGGTATCTTCTCGTCAACAAAGCTCACCCTCGTCGACGAGACCCTATGTTATCCTCGTCGACGAATCCTCTATTTCCATTTCCCTTCCTCTTTATTATTTAAATACCATTATTATTTAGGTCATTACACCAAAACTGTAACGATCCAAAAAGTACACCATTTTTTATATATATATATATATAATTTACTCTGATACCCCTATAATACCTACTATAACATCTTGGGGCCCAGATAGCCCTGAGGTATCCCTGTACATAAATTGACACACCTATGCAGCGGAAAACATAAAGTCATACACTCATAATACAATACCAGAATTTATTGTTTCCAAACCATGCATACACATTCACACGTCTCGCCAGTTTCATTTACTCCAAAAATACATTTCCTTGAACACACACTTACCCCTTAAAATAGGGTAGTACAAAAATTCTTTCTATCTGCGAGCCTGATCTGCTCACCTAACTGGATCACCTGAAAAATGTTAAACCACTGGGATGAAACAATGCTCAGTAAGAGGAAATATGCTATTACTAGTGTGTGGCGACTGAGTTTCATAAATATAATAATGACAATATCTGAAATTGTATAAGTTGGTAAATCAATATACGGTATAACTCGCATTTATCATAGTTTAAAGTATAGCTGTAATATATGAGTTTTCTACTTTTTCATACTTCTAGAATCATACTATATCGCTGATATTATTTAAATTTGTATACATATACATAACTGAGATTTTACCCTGGAAAACTGTTTGTCATGATTTAACCCCTCATGACATGGTTGTGCAGCCTGTAGGCGGGACTTAATCCTGGTTGGCCTACCAGGTAAGTCAACTATACTCTACTAATCCTCAATTTGGCCAAACTGCAACCTTTCTTAAATTTGGAACTGGTAACTACCTCATCAAATCGGTCTCCTCAACCCAAAATACTGGGGAGACTGCAATCTCTCCATAGGCACGGTTGATGGAATCCACATACTATCTGAGATATGTGGTTGCACTCTGATATGAAAATAGCAACGATATCATGCTCTACTAACTGAACATAACTTGATTCATTAGGGTCTGATACTGTATTTACTATTCTATAGATATTCTATTGTTTTCATCATGATTCCAAAATAACCATAAATCCATCGATGGTTTCGTTTCTGGGTTGAGGGACTGGAATTCAAAAAAATTAGGTTGGAATGTTAGGATGAGTGGGTATGTGTGTGAAGTTAATGTTAGGATGGAGATTTTTACATCAATGGTTTTGTGATAGAATTAGAATATGAATTATTAAATTAGAACCTATATATTATATCAATTCCATTATTCCATATTTGTATTAATTATGTTAAATGTGAAATTTCTAAGTCAAGTTATATCCTATTTACATACTGTCATATTGTAATAACTCTGGAAAAAAAAATTATTATTAAAAAAAATAATAAAATTAAGAGTAATTATTGATTAGTTAATTAGTTAAATATTATTAAATTAATGTATTAAATAAACAAATAAAAAACAGTATGAAAAAAAAAACAATGAAAAAAAAAATTAAAAAAATTAAGGCTAATTAACATTATTGAACTAATTAAATAAATAAAAGAGATAGTGTGGAAAAGAAAAAAAATTGAAATAAATATATATATATATATATATATATATATATAATATTAAATGTAATAAGATGGATTGGATTTCAATTTGAAATCCAATTCCATCTCTTTCATTGCATCTCTCTAAATCTCTCACTGCGTCCGTCCCTCAGTCTCTCATAGTTTCTTTCACTCCTCCCTCCTCATCCTCTCTCACCTTGATTTCGTCAGTTCAACGAGCATCGATTAGGAAACGGAAGGTGCCGTTGGATTCCTAACTCCGCCACCGACATTTTTACTGGAGCAGATTTGTCGTGAGAATGGCTTAGGTACTGCTCCTGGGGAACGGTATATTTCCCATAATTTCTCAATTTCTCATTAAATATGCTATTGAATCAACGATCAGGCACCACCATGGAGTCCTAATCATGATCGTCGTCATTTTGACATGAGTAAATTTCCAATTGAGGTTTTCTGGACCCTACTCCAGAGCGAGAGTGAGATTTGAAAATTTTGGCAATTTGATTATATTTGCGGGTATAACTATTAATTTGGACATTATGACCCTAGGAAAATATTTAAATAGTATTTTATTTAGGAATTTAATGGAACTAGAATTTTTGATTCAGGATCCTGGTGAGTGCCGCAGGTATTTTTCGGAGTCCTTGTTGGCATAGTTCAAGAAACAAGGTAAGGGGAAAAATATATATTAAATAATATTTTTTATGAATTTAATGAAAAAATAAATTGTATTATATGTACGTGTATATGTTTCGGTATGGGTAAAATGTCAATTGTTTAAATTATATTTTTTTCGAGTTTAGGGTTGTTTATTATATATGTATATGTGAAAATGAACTAATGAAAGTGAAAAATATTTTCAAGATAATTATGTAAGAAATGAAAGGTATTTTCAGTATATAAATATTAAATGTTGGTTGGCTTATTTTACAGGCAGTGTATGAATTTTATTGCTAAATTGTGTGGCATTAGTAAATAGAATGTTGTGTGGAAATATATGTTAAATGTATGAGATGCAGGTTAAGTAAGTAATGCATTGTGAATAAAATATGACATGGACTATGTTGCTTGTGTCTGTTAATGCAACCATGTAAACAACTGAAATATGCTGGGTAAATAGCTGAAATATGTTGAGTAAAACAACTAAAAGTGGCTGGGTAAATGTGTAACAGTTGAAATATGCTGGGTAAAACAGCTAAAAGTGATTGGGTAAATGCGTAACAACTGAAAGTGGTTCGGTAAATGTGTAACAACTGAAATATGCTGGGTAAAACAGCTAAAAGTGGCTGGGTAAATGTGTAACAGCTGAGAGTGGATGGGTAAATGTGTAACAGCTGAAATATGCTAGATAAAACAGCTGAAAGTGGTTGGGTAAATGTATGACAACTGAAATATGCTGGGTAAAACAGTTGAACGATGTTGGGTATGAAATGAAATGAAATGAAAAGGGAAATGAATGAAATAGAAATGAAATGTGAAATGTGAACAATGTAAAAGGGAAAAGAGTCACTTAAAGTGAAATAAAATGCAATGTTAAGTCATGAATATGGATAGATGTGTATGATTGAATAATGATAGAAATAATGATGTATTATGATATTAGAAGTATGTATGTACGTAGAACATGTTATGATTGGGCGAGGCGTACCTTTCGCCTGAGGGTTTGCTGAGTAAGGCGAGCGCACTAGTAGCTATAGATGTGGCAGTAGCCGCATAACGTACTAGGGCAGAGGGAACCTACTTGTATGTGCGGGTAGATTTCCCTATCCTTAGGGCCTTCATTGATAAACTTTGTATGAACTGTGTGAGTACGAGATCAATTTATCACTTGAGGGCTTACTGAGTAAGGTGAATGCCCTAGTATGCTTTAGTTGCGACCTTTGGGTTGCCTAAATATCATAGCAGAGGGGTGCTACTTATATGGGCGGGTAATCACCCCTATCCTCGGGTAATCTCGTGGATTAAACATTTGCATGTGTTTGATTAGGTTCAGGGAATGATTTCAGAAATTATGTTAACGATTTTCAAATGTTAAATAAAATGTTATATATAAACTCATGTTGGCCCACACTGTTTTAATATATTGTTTCTTCCCTTATTGAGATGTGTCTCACCCGAATATGAAATTATCTTTTTCAGGATTCCCTCGAGATCAAGCTTAGAGAGTTCGAGATTTTTATAGCATTATTGGGAAATAGAAAAATAAAAGGGTATATTTTTATGTTAATTTTGGGATGTATAAAATTTATGTTTTATGTTTTAAGTCTTCTAGATATTATGAATGGTTGTGAAACATACTGGTATTGTGAATATTAAATATTCTTGGGAGATATGTGTATATATGGGAATACAGGTGGATGCGTGATTTATTATGGTGTGTAGATAGATTTTAGAAAACTCTGGTATTATATTTGTGGAGATTATAGTTATGTTTTTCACTGCGTATATGTTGATTATGGATTATTAGGGATTTTATCAGGTATAACGCGCTGAACTCGGATTTAAGGGTTCGGGGCGTTACATTATGGTATCAAAGCAATGTCTAGCCGGAAGTGTGATTAGATTCATATCGCCTAGATAAGGAAATATTAGAGTATTAGGTTAGGAATGATTTATACCAGAGTATAGGATTGAGTTGCGATAAGGATAGAGATAGGTAGATTAAGATATTGTTAGGAATTTTGAGTCGTGTTTCATAAGCTTAGGGGCAGAAATCCTTGATGGTCTTCTGTGTTTTTATAAAGAAGTAGCTAGCTTCAGAAAATCATGGTAAATCCATTGATGGTGATGTTTCCAAGTAGAGAAACTCGAACTTGAGATTTGAACTCGAAATTTAGGTTGGTTGATTTAGGGAGGAAAATCTTTGAAGGAGAATAATTTAAGTGATGTGATTTAATGGTTTGTGGTCAATTTAAGGGTTTGGGGGGTTACATATATAGTGCCATTGTTGTAAAAACCCCTAAAACAGAGATATAAAAAAAAAAAAAAAATATAGTGGAGTGATTTCCAAAAAAATTAAAAAAATAATAAAAATAATAAAATAATAAAAAATAAAATAAATAAATAATTAATTAATTAATTAAATATTTAATTAATTAACTAATTAATTAATCGGATTTTAAAAAAAAAATTAATTAATTAATTAAAATTTATTTTTATTTTTATTAATAAAATATATTATTATTAATAATATTAATTAAATATTATTATATATATATATATACATATATATATATATATATATATGTTAACCACCTGAAGCTTCTTGAAGCTTCAGGTGGATTCCTCAAGCTTAATGCACGCGCCAGTATGATTTAATTCATACTATTCTTCTTCTTCTTCTTCTTCTTCTTCTTCTTCTTCTTTATTCATTATTTATTTATTGTTTACTGCAACTCTCAGAACTCTCTCTCTCCTCACGTTCTCTCTCCCTCTCTCCTCGATTTCGTGACGGATTTTTGCCCGATCGAAAATCCGAAGATACCACTAGACTCCATTCGCTGCTGCCGTCATTTCTACCGAAGCGGATCGATGGTAGGAGCGGCGTAGGCATATTCCTTGGGGTAAGCCATTTTTCCCTTTTTCTTTAATTTCTTGCAAAATATAAGCCCAATTGACGAACGGACACCACCACGAGAATCTAGGGATGATTCTCTACAAGTCTAGTGGGACGGAATTCTCGTGGGGGTGTCGGGCCAAAACTCCAAATTTGGGGTGCGGCGATTATTAAGGGGCTTATTTTTAATTAATTAGCATTAATTTAAAAATGTTAAAATATTAAGCATCTGCGACTGAAATAGGATTTTTGAAATTTAGGGCTCGGGTGAGCGCCGCGGGTGTAATTTTGGGACCCGCAGGCAAAATTTGAAAAATTAAGTAGGGATATTAAATAATAGTTTAAATATTAATTTGAGGTATATGGAGCCTAAGGAAGGTTAGATGAGTATTATTTTGGAGAAATAGATTAATTAATCTGGGGAAAAATGTAAATTGCAGGAATTAAATTTCGGGCGCCAAGGGTGTGAAATTTTGGGTTCTAAGGAATTTCTGAATAGTCAGGTAAGGGAATAAACTAAAGCAGTAATTTTTCATACAAATTATTATTGATTATGAGTAAATTTATTTTCAGAAAAGCATATGTTATATTGTGTATTACGCATGAAATGTACGATTGGGAAAATACTGCTATAATGATTAAAATGTATATGTATGTATGAGATGTAAAGAATTCACGATTTTAGAATATGAAGTATGACTTTTAACAGCATATGTGTGGCATGAATATTATTTTATGTGAAATGTATTATGATGTGAAAGATTTTACGAACCAAGCATGATTTCAGGCATTTATGAAAATATGAGTTATGTTGTGATGGTTTTGACGATTGTGTGATAAATGAGATATTTTCAGTATATATATACCTGAAACAATTTTGGCGCGAGGCCATATATTTATGTTATCGGCACGAGGCCGTATTTATGTTTTTGGCGCGAGGCCATATATTTATGTTATCGGCACGAGGCCGTATTTATGTTATCGGCACGAGGCCGTATTTATGTTATTGGCGCGAGGCCACGTATTTATATTTTCGGCACGAGGCCGTATCTATGTTTTCGGCACGAGGCCGTAATGATGTTACGTATGATCATGTATTATATGTTTTCACAACCAGGATGTTAGTTTAGTTCAGACCAGGAGCTCGGTACCGTAGCTATGGGTTCATTTTGGCACGAGGCCTTATTAGTGCTACCGTCTCACGAGGGGATGGGAGATGGATAGTCGATGTGGCTTTCAGTAGAGTGTGGACGTCCACCCGGCAATCCGGACCAGGGTGTGGCGGGCTCATCGTACTTACAGACATATTTGATTCGGCAGTGGTCGGCCAGCCATTGTCGGGTCCCGCCTTCGGGCTGCACAACCCATCATGGGGGGTAATACATGACACTAGCTAGCTATTCATCCTGTGTTTATTTTTAGTACTACAGTTATAACAAATGATTTTATGTATGATATGAATTATTAACAGATGTGAAAATATATGTTTACCCAGTACGATATGATGATGTTTATGGAATTATGAAATGTACTATATACGTATAAATGCATTAAATATTCATGTTGCCACACAGCTGTATTTAGTTTATTTTCCCTTATTGAGAAGTGTCTCACCCCCAATATTATTACATTTTTCAGGAGTCCCTGAGAGACCGGCGGGTCAAGGCCGCCGTTGAGATTAGTGAGATTATCCCGTGAGGAGGGTAAGATTTTGTACTAGGGTTAGAATTATTTTGTGTTTGACCCTAGAGATATTTTGATGTATGTGAGGATGTATAGAATGCTCTGGTATTATATTTTATGACTGGATGTTTGAGATTTTATGTGTACTGCTGCTAGGTTTTCCGCTGTGTATGACAGGTGTCCCCGCTACCCACGGGTTCAGGTTGACCATTTTATTTATTATGTGATATTTTATGTTAACAAATTGAGGGACGTTACAATTGTATTATTTGATTCAAGTGCAACCCACTCGTTTGTGTTTCGGGGATTCGTTAAATTATTTGGATTAGAAACTCAATTGTTAGAGGTCAAGTTAGGAGTGGGCACACCGACAAAGTCAGTGTTAATATGTAGCAAGGTGATCAGGGATTATCCGGTAGAGATTCAAGGGAGAGTACTACTTGCTAGTTTGATAGTTCTTGATATGCATGGTTTTGACATTATTCTAGGCATGGACTGCCTAGCATCCAACTACGCAAGCATTGACTATCGCAAGAAGGAGGTGGTATTCAAACCTCCTAGGGAGCTAGAGTTTGTATTTTTTGGGTCGTGTGTGCGTTCGGCACCACGGATCCTTTCTGCTATCCAGGAGAAGAGGTTACTTTTGGGGGGATGCCAGGGTTACCTTGCAATGGTGAAGGAAGCGCCGAAAGAGGAACTCAATTTGGAAGATATTCCAATGATAAGGGAGTTCTCTAATGTTTTTCCAAAGGATTTATCGGGGTTGCCTCCTGATCGGGAGGTGGAATTTACAATAGAGTTGATTCCAAGGATAGCACCAATCCCCAAAGCCCCATACAGAATGGCTCCAGCTGAATTAAAGGAATTAAAGGAGCAACTACAAGAGCTTCTAGATAGGGGGTTTATCAGACCGAGTGTATCGCCCTGGGGTGCACCGGTGTTGTTTGTGAAGAAGAAAGATAACTCGATGGGATGTGTATCGACTACCGGAAGATTAATAAAGTAACAGTGAAGAACAAGTATCCATTACCCCGAATCGACGACCTGTTTGATCAGCTTCAGGATACGCAGATTTTCTATAAAATCGATCTGCAATTGGATATTATCAGGTGAAGGTTAGATCAAATGATGTATCGAAGACTACTTTTCAGACTCGGTACGACCATTATGAGTTTCTGGTTATGCTATTCGGGTTAGCGAATGCTCCAGCAGTATTTATAGATCTGATGAGCAGGGTATTCCATGAGTACTTAGACCAGTTTGTTATTGTGTTCATAGATGATATTTTGGTCTATTCGAGGAGCTTTGAGGAGCATGAAGTTCATCTAAGACTAGTACTTTAGGTGCTCAAGAAAAAGAACTTATTTGCTAAACTTAAGAAATGTGAATTCTGACTAGAACACGTTGCATTTCTAGGTCATGTGGTATCCAAGGAAGGGATTTTAGTGGATCTGAGCAAAGTAGAGGTTGTAGTTGATTGGGCAAAGCTGAAGAATGTGCAGGAAGTCAGAAGTTTCCTAGGTCTTGCCGAATACTATCACCAGTTTATCGAGGGATTCTCCAGATTATCAGGGTCTTTGACATGACTCACGAGGAAGAATGTGAAGTTTGAATGGATCGATGAATGTGAGCAGAGCTTCCAAGGGTTGAAGCAGCGTCTAGTCACTGTTCCAATGTTGACCCTTCCATCAGGTGAGGGTGGATTTGTAATCTACAGCGACGCATCGCAGAAGGGACTTGGTTTTGTTCTAATGCAGTAAGGGAAAGTCATTGCGTATGCATCTTGCCAGTTGAAAGAGTATGAAAAGAACTATCCTACGCACGACTTAGAATTGGCAACAATTGTGTTTGCATTAAATATCTGGCTACACTACCTTTATGGTGTAAGGTGCAAGATCTTTACTAATCGTAAGAGTCTCAAGTACTTCTTCACCCAGAAGGAGTTGAATATGAGACAGCGCAGATGGCTCGAGTTGATAAAGGATTATGACTGCACCATTAGCTATCACCCAAGAAAGGCGAACGTGGTAGCCAATGCATTGAGCCGGAAATCTGGGGGTACATAAGCCTTAGCAGTTATGTCTTTGCACTAGATCATGATGGACTTGGAAAGGTTGGGTGTAGAATTGGTAGAAGGAAATCATCAGGCATTCATTTCTAGTCTGGTGGTTCAACCGACTTTATGGGAGAGAATCAAAACAGTTCAGTTGAAAAATGCAGAGTTGATGGAGATTGTAGAGAAGATACAGGATGGGCAGCACACGGACTTTAATGTTGTTGAGGATGGAGTTCTCAAATTTCACACTCGATTGTGTGTGTCAGATGATGCAGAAATAAAGAGGACAATTCTGGGGGAAGCTCACCGCTTTCTCTATACTGCTCACCCGGGTAGCACGAAGATGTATAGAGACTTGCGAGAATCTTTTGGGCTGAGTAACATGAAAAGGGAGATTGCTAAATTTGTAGGTCAATGCTTCACATGTCAGCAGGTGAAGGCAGAACACCAGAGGCCAGTGGGACCACATCAATCATTGGACATCCCTACGTGGAAGTGGGAGCATATCTTGATGGATTTTGTATCGGGATTACCTTCAACGTTGCATTAGCAGAATGCCATATGGGCAGTGGTTGACAGATTGATGAAGACTGCCCATTTCATTCCTGTTAGAACCAGTTACTCCATGGATAAGTTGAAAAAACTCTATGTTCAGGAGATAGTCAGAATACATGGCGTGCCTGTGTCCATCGTTTCAGATCAGGATCCTCGATTCACTTCCCAGTATTAGAAGAGTTTGCAGGGAGCATTGGGTTCTTAACTCACTTTTAGTATTGCATTTCACCCTTAGAAGGATGGATAGTTCGAACGAACCATTCAGATTCTTAAAGATATGTTACGGGCATGTGTGTTAGATTTTGGGGGCAGTTGGATCCGATATCTGCCTTTAGTTGAGTTTGCATACAATAACAGTCACCATACCAACATTGGAATGGCACCATATGAGGCTTTGAATGGTTACTGGTGCCGATCTCCGTTGTACTAGGATGAAGTAGGCGAGCGGCATATTTTGGGACCAGAACTTGTTCAGAAGGCCTCTACAAAGGTTGAGCTTATAAGGGAAAGGATTAAAGCCGCCCAGAGTTAGTAGAAGAGTTATGCAAAGACTCGTCGATAGGAGCTAGAATTTGAGATAGGTGATATGGTATTCTTGAGAATTGCTTCGATAAAGGGGGTGATGAGGTATGGGAAGAAGGGCAAGCTGAGGCCTAGATACATTGGGTCGTTCGAGATTTTGGAGAGAATTGGTTCAGCGGTGTACAAGATAGCATTACCCCCAGAGCAGTCTAGGATACACGATGTGTTCCACGTATCCATGTTGAGGAGGTACATTCTAGACCCCTCACATGTGATCAATTATGAGTTGTTGGAGATCGGAATGCGTTGGCATACGAGGAGGTACCAGTTCAGATTTTAGATTGGAAAATATAAGAATTGCGTACTAAAGATATACCATTAGTGAAGGTACTGTGGCGTAATCATATAGTTAAGGAAGCTTCCTGGGAACTAGAAACAGAGATACACTAGAAGTATCCATAGCTGTTCAACGAGGGCTAGTGCCAGACGGGTAAGGGTATGGTTGTATATAGATGGATTAGAGTAGGTTGTGTGGTTAGTTGTGTATAACTTTAATTATGGATAGTCTTTGGAAAATTTTATTATGGATATTGTAATTTCCCAAAGGCAGTATTGTAACCATGGTAATCCTCCATCATAAGTGAGGGTAATTAATAAACGTGGGACCGAACCGCTATGTGGGTGGTTATTGACTCTCTTGTAGATAAGAATAGTGAGTTAAGAATGTGATTGGTAATAGTTAACAAATTTTGAGGATGAAATTTTTATAAAGAGAGGAGAATGTAATGATCCAAAAAAAAAATTAAAATTTAAAAAAATTTTAAAATATATTATTAAAAAATTTAAAATTAAAGTTACATTTTTTTAAAAAATTAATTAATTAATAATTACTATTAATTAAATAATATAATATATTAATAATATTATATTATAACCTGAAGGATCTCAAGATCCTTCAAGAAGAAGAACAGAGGCGCCCCCCCTCACGTCTCCTCTATTTTCTATCTCCCACTCTCCTCAATTTCGTTTCCAATATTTGGCCGATCGAAATTTCGAAGATATCGTTGGGTTCCTATCACCGCCACCGACAATCCTATTGGAGTGGATTTGTCGTAGGAGCGCCATAAGCATATCTCCTAGGGTAAGGCCAATTTTCACTCTTACCTCAGTTTTTCTTAAATCTTAAGCCCAATTGACAAACGAAAATTATTAGGAGATTCGTGGGGAGATTCTCTAAAATCTAGCCGGAGCGAGTTTTCGAATTGGAGCTCCGGGGCACTAATCCTAAATCGGGGGTAAGTTTAATAATTTAGGCTTTATTAGGCTATTTAGGGTATTCAGAACTTAGGAAAATTTTAGGAAAAATTACTCTATGGATTGTGATCAGTAATGTAGTGAAATTTAAATTTCAGGGTTTCGGGAATTTTAAACGCCGTGGGGCATAGGCCGTGGTGTTATCGGGTTTTTCAGGAATCAGGTAAGGGAATTAAGTTAAGTCAGGAATTTTATTTAATTTGAACCGATTAAATTAATATATTCACTTATTTATTTATTTAATAATTTGAAGGTTATTTTGAAAACCAACCGTTCGAAATGGATTTTACAAACCTAGGATATATGGTATGGTATTTTGAATAGAAACGAACGGTGGAAAGTTTAGTTGTTTGTATGGTTATGTTTAAATGTTAAAATTGTGTGGCCGATGATTATTTGGTAGGATTTATTGTTTAACTGGATTTGAGATTGTTTGCGAAATACTGGAACTATTTGTGAAATATTGGCATTGTTGCTGTAATGACCCAGAAAATACTGATATTTAAATATTAAAGAGAGAGGAAAATGAAAATAGGAATAGAAGGAGGCAGTAGACTTTGTTGACGAATACAGGGCCTCGTCGACGAGGAAATACCGAGAGAGGTTATGGGGCAGCCTGAATTTGGTCGACGAATACAGGGACTCGTCAACGAATTTATTGAAAGATTCGTCGACGAGATGACGTGTCTCGTCGACGAAGGCCGCAGTATAAAAGTGGAAAACTCGGATTTTTATCATTTATCCGCGCCTCTCTCTCTCTCCTCTCTCTCTCTCTCTACAACTCTCTCTCACTTCTCTCTTCGTTTCCGGGCCTGTTTCTCGCTGGATCGAAGATCTGAGGCTACCATGACGCTCCTGGTGAGATTCTCTGCAAGTCTGTCGGAACTGATCGCTGGAAAAGTTGGGTTGGATTTCATCCCAATCTCAAGGTAAGGCATTTTATTCAGTATTTGCCTTTTCCCCAGTTATAAGAAATGTTGTAGGTAAGAAAATACTGACATTTTGTTCTGGGGGATTGTGTTTTCAGGATGTTGAGTTAGGAACCCTGCGGGTATAGAGTCAGAATTTTACAAGGGCTTTTCAAAGTTAAGGTAAGGGAAATATGCTATGTTAGGAGTTTTCACAATGCTATTATAGATTTCATGAACACATATTTATACCAGTTTGTTATATAGTATTTAAATGCTTGTGTGGCCTGAGTAGATTTTTCACATGATGAAGAATTTATACAACTTTTATAATGTATCATACTATACTGAATGCACAAAAAAATTTACATGCATATACAGCTTTTATACGAATAGTTTCATGATACATATATATATATATATATATATACATATACATGTATACAGTTTTACTCAGATCAGTATATATAGTACAGTGTTATAGCATGTCATGTTTTCCTATTACCATAACATATAGAGTATATAGGCAGAGATTATAGTATTTACAGTACATAAAGAGTATATATGTATATATGTATATAGTATCAGATCCCTGTGGAAAGATTACAGATAGATACAGTTTACAGAGCACGGTACCGTTGCTATATACAGATAAAGTGCAACCACATATTTTAGATAATGTGTGGGTACCGTCTAACCGTGCTCGGAGAGGATGCAGCTCCTCAGGACACTGGGTAGAGGGGGCCGATTAGATGAGGTAGCAGCCAATCCCGCTCTTAGGAGTGGATGTAGTTTGGCCAGGCTGAGGTAGTGTAGAGTATGATGACTTACCTGGAGGGCCGACCAGGTTAAGTCCTGCCTACGGGCCGCACAACCCAATCATGAGGGGTCAAATCATGACGTACAAAGTCCCAGGGATAAAGCACAGTTATGTATATGTATACAATTTTACAGTATATGATAAGTATAGTATGATATTATCAGCATGAAAAGTAGAAAATTCAGACGATGCAGTATATTTTAAATTGTGAAAGAAAAATATGTTTTACAGATGATTTATTACATTACAGTTCAGTTACTATTTTAAAGTATCCTTGACTTAGTTGCCACATACTAGTAATAGCATATTTCCACTTACTGAACGTCGACTCACCTTATTACTTTAACATTTTTCAAGTGAGCCAGCTAGGCGAGCAGATCAGGCTCATGGATAGAGTGTCGTTTGATTACCCTATTTATAGGGTGAGTTTTGATAGAGTTGTGTATATTTTTTTTTTAGCAGATGGTGTTGGAGGGGTATTTTTGTATGGCTATGGCCTATATGTACATACTGAATTCTGGTATTGTATAGCGTATCTATGAACGGATGGATGATTTGTGTTTCCGCTGCTTAGGTATGGATATAGATATGCAAATATATATATATATATATATATATATATATATATAAATGGTTAGAATTTAGAGGTCGTTACAGTTGCGAAAATACAGGAATTTGGTATGACGGCCGAGGGCCGTGTTTTAATTGACGGCTATACGCCGAATTGTATTTTGTGGTCAGGGCCCAGGTTTTTGGAATAATAAGAAATATATGTGAAATGATGTTTTAAATGGTATTTTGTATTATATAAATTGCATGATATGCTTTAGGAACCGTAGGGACCAATGTATTGTGAGCATGGTACCGTTGCTAGGGATTTGTTATGTGGTCGTGCACGCCCACACCTATACTGAGAGGTGTAGGGTGGGCTTGTCCCTACATGAGGTGAATGTACCCCTCTGGGTGAGGGCAATTGAACCAGCAGTTGGAGCTGCATAGACCCACGGAGTATGTTAGTGGAGAGTACAGATGACTATTGTATGTTTTCATTTTCCCCCTTTCTCTATTATTTAAACACCATCATTCTTTGGGTCATTGTAGTGTGAGTGTAAAATAAGAATATTTTCATAAATGTGTTTATCTACTTAGTGAACTAGTTATTTTCTGTACACTTAATGCATGTTGGCCACACACTAACATTAACTTAGTCTTTCCCTTACTGAGTTGTGCCTCACCCCTACTTTACAAACTTTCTTTTAAGGTAATCCTAGATATCGGGTCTAGCGGGCTAGAGGCGCTGGGTTAGAGGTGCAAATTTATATAGGTAGTGTGTAGACAGAGATTTTATTTTTGTTTAGTTTTATGGGATGTAATTATGTGAAGATGGATATATTTGTGTATAAAGATAGTTAGAACTCCGGTAATGTAATTTGAGGATTTTGTATTTTATTTCCGGTGCGTATATGTGCTTTATATATGATGAATAAGGTATTAGGTACCCAGATGTCACTAAAGTAGCACTCCGGTCCCACGTGGCGGGTCGGGGTCATTACATTAAAAATACCCTCTATTTTGTGTGTGGTTGTTTTACACAAAATGGTATTATCTGACTCAAAACTTTTAGCTGCAGCTCTGCCTACAACTATGTTACCTAACAGTTGATGTAGGACAGGTATGTTCGACCTAGTCCTATGATCAACCCTCAAGCAAGCACATATACGTGAACACTTTGATTCAAGAATTCAATCAATCAAATACAAACATCATAAATTATGTGACGATTCACATGTTGTAAGAGTTTTGAAAAAGTGTATGATTTTAGCTAGAAATTAAGTCCCAAGTGTTCCTTTATCAAGGAATCAAGTTTTTATGCGAAAAGATGCTATTTTAAAAATCTAAGAATGCAAGTTCTAAGTTAACAAGTTAATATTCTTATGATTGATATTATTAAGTGATAATATTGAAATTTAAGGATTCAAGTGGGCTCCTCTAAGACTTCAAGCAATGGCTCACACATTCAATCAAGGATTGAAGAAAGGTAACGATTTTACCCAAGAGGATCATTGGATTATTTGACGTTGTTCAACATGAGCTTCGACCATGCCAGAAGTCCTTCATTCAAGCTTTGAAATACAAAGATGAAAGTGGGTATATAAGTGTAGAGAGGGGAGACCGTGTGGGTATTTAGAGGGGGTGACCGTGTGGGTATTTAGAGGGGAAGGTCGTATGGGTGAGAGAGGGAGGAGGGGTGGTGGTGATGTTGGATAGAGTGGTCTCTCACCACTTAATCTCTGGTGAGAACGGTGTAACCTCACACCATGCAATCACAAGATTGGACAAAGCTTCAAGCTTCAACAATGGAGTTTTCTTCAATATTCAAAACATAGACTAATTAGAGTTCTTACAATGAGAAAGGATATAAGGACTAGCATGGAAGACAAAACATTAAACACTCTCACAACTCTCACACTAAAGACAACCAAACACAATTAATACTTATTAAAAAAATAAGGAATTCCAACTCATAGACACACAACTCAAGCTTGGTTGTCTTACACTATTACAATTCAAATTTGAGACTTAAAACATATGTCAAAAAGAGGCCAAAATCGTGTGACCTGTGGAGCATAAAATTGTGTGGGGCCCACAAACCGTGTAGGGCCCACATGGGTCTTAGGGCTTGATCTTGCTTCAATATCTTCATTTGGGTCTTCATGCACCTAATAGTCTTCAAGAATAAATATCTAAGTCTTCATATCTTCAATCCATGAGTCCATAAAGTCTTGAAATAAAAGGTCCAAGTCTAAATTAAAGTGTTCATGCAAAATATAAAATTCAACATAAAGTATCATCTTCAAGAATGCATCCACAAATAATATAAAGTCTTCAAAAGTCTTCCATAAAAAGATAGATGATCTTCAAGTAATTCCATGTGTACCTAAAAAACAATTATGAATAATAATGGACATTGGGAGGTCGTCCACATGTCACCATATCAGCAAAGAAGATAGTCAAAGCATATTGATCCCCATCAGCAGTGCATAGAGATTTCCCACTAACCTTTGTCCCTTCATCACCATCAAGATGCCTTTACACACTTTCATTGTCCCACTTTCAGACTTTTAACTATACCCGTTACAATCCAAAGTTCCCAATAATGTCACATTCTTTCATAGATCACGTACATTCCTTACACCACATAACGCCCTTACCACACCATCATACATCTTGATTCTGATATCCCCCAATCCGACAATTTTGCAAATAACATCGTTTCCCATCAAAATGGAACTAGAACTCACCAATCTATAAGTGGTGAATCAAGCTTTGTTGGGCGTCATGTGAAAAGAACATTCCGATTCTAAGATCCAAGAATTCGTGATGCGTTCTGAACCCGATGAAATAGATAACATATACACCATCACTGCTCCCTGAGTCTCCTTGTTTCACTACAATAACATATTTTGACGAACTCTCTTGAGGTTCTACATTCCCTTTCTTCCACTTCGAATATTCCGATTTTATGTACCCAATTTTCCCACACTTAAAACAACGAACGTCCTTCCTCTTCCTGGATTGCGACTGAGTTTTATTACCACTCAATCCGCTTCAAAACTTGCCTCTCCCACGATCCCAATTACCTTTGTAACGTCCCTAAATTTCTTGACATAAAATATCATATAATAAATAAAATGGTCAACCCGAACCCATGGGTAGCGAGGACACCTGTCAAACACAGCGGAAAACCTAGCAGTAGTAAACATAAAATCTCAAACATCCAATCATAAAATATAATACCAGAGCATTCTATACATCCTCACATACATCAAAATACCTCTAGGGTCAAACACAAAATAGCTCTGATGCTATTACAAAATCTTACCTTTCTCACAAGGTAATCTCACTAGCTCAACGGCGGCCCTGACCCGCCAGTCTCTCAAGGGCTCCTGAAAAATTAATTAAGTTTGGGGGTGAGATACTTCTCAGTAAGGGAAAATAAACTAAATACAGCTGTGTGGCAACATGAATATTTAATGCATTTGTACGTATACAGTACATTTCATAATTCTATAAACATAATCATATCGTACTGGCTAAACATATATTTTCACATTTGTTAATAAATCATATCATACATAAAATCATCTGTTATAACTGTAGTACTAAAAACAAACCCAGGATGACTAGCTAGCTGGTGTCATGTATTACCCCCCCATGACAGGTTGTGCAGCCCGAAGGCGGGACCCTATAATGGCTAGCCGACCACTGCCGAATCAAATATGTCTGTAAGTACGATGAGCCCGCCACACCCTGGTCTGGACTGCTAGGTGGACGTCCACACTCTACTGAAAGCCACATCGACTATCCATCTCCCATTCCCTCGTGGGACGGTAGCACTAATAAGGCCTCATGCCAAAATGAACCCATAGCTACGGTACCGAGCTCCTGGTCTGAACTAAACTAATATCCTGGTTGTGAAAACATATAATACATGATCATACGTAACATCATTACGGCCTCGTGCCGAAAACATAGATACGACCTCGCGCCGAAATCATGCATATGGCCTTGCGCCAAAATCATAGTAAGTATGGCCTCGCGCCAATAATATAAATACGGCCTCGTGCCGATAACATAAATATATGGCCTCGCGCCAAAATTGTTTCAGGTATATATATACTGAAAATACATCATTTATCACATAATCGTCAAAACCATCACAACATAACTCATATTTTCATAATACCTGAAATCATGCTTGGTTCGTAAAATCTTTCACATCATAATACATTTCATATAAAATAATATTCATGCCACACATATGCTGTTAAAAGTCATACTTCATATTCTAAAATCGTGAATTCCTTACATCTCATACATACATATACATTTTAATCATCATAGCAGTATTTTCCCAATCGTACATTTCATTCGTAATACACAATATAACATATGCTTTTCTAAAATAAATTTACTCATAATCAATAATAATTTGTATAGAAAATTATTGCTTTAGTTTATTCCCTTACCTGACTATTGAGAAATTCCTTAGGACCCAAATCCTACGCCCTTAGCGCCCGAAATTCAATTCCTACAATTTACATTTTCCCCAGATTAATTAATCTATTTCTCCAAAATAATACTCATCTAGCCTTCCTTAGGCTCCATATACCTCAAATTAATATTTAAACTATTATTTAATATCCCTACTTAATTTTCCAAATTTTTGCCTGCGGGTCCCAAAATTATACCCGCGGCGCTCACCCGAGCCCTAAATTTCAGAAATCCTACTTCAGTCTCAGATGCTTAATATTTTAGCACTTCTAAATTAATGCTAATTAATTAAAAATAAGCCCCTTAATAATCGCCGCACCCCAAATTTGAGGTTTTGGCCCGATATCCCCACGAGAATTCCGTCCCACTAGACTTGTAGAGAATCATCCCCAAATTCTCGTGGTGGTGTCCATTCGTCAATTGGGCTTATATTTTGCAAGAAATTAAAGGAAAAGGGAAAATGGCGGCAGCGGCGAAGGGAGTGCAGTGGTATCTTCGGATTTTCGAACAGGCGAAAATCCGTCACGAAATCGAGAAGAGAGGGAGAGAGAACGTGAGGAGAGAGAGAGATTGCAGTGAGTTACAGAGAAGAAAAGAAAAGAAGAGAAAAGAAGAAGAAGAAGAAGAAGAATAATAATAATAATAATAATAATAATAATAATAATATATACATAACTTGAATCTCCTGAAGCTTCAACAAGCTTAAGGAGGGTAAATATAATAATAATAATAATAATAATAATAATAATAATAATAATAATAATAATAATAATAATAATAATAATATTTAATTAATATTAATAATAATATATTTTATTAATAAAAATAAATAAATTTTAATTAATTAATTTTTTTTCTTTTTTTTTCTTTTAAATCTGATTAATTAATTAGTTAATTAATTAATTGATTAATTAATTACTATTATTTTTTAATTTTTTTTAATTTTTTTAAAAATCAATCCACTAATATTTTATATCTCTTTTTGGGGTTTTTACATTCTCCCCTCCTTATAAAAATTTCGTACTCGAAATTTGTCATTCCCCTGTTTCCCTTCCTTAGTGAAAACACTTCCAATTTTTATTGATTATCCTCACTTATGGCGGAGGAATACCGTGGTTACAACGAGGGCTCTGGGCGATCACAACTATTCAAAATTCTCCCAAATCCATTCACATTTCAAAACTAAAACTCTATCTATCTTACGTTACACTATACAAATAAAAACTACAACAATATTCCATTCACTTGACTGACTCAATTCTAAGTCCACTGAATAAGTGCGGATATCTCTGGCGCATCTGATCCTCTAGTTCCCAAGAAGCCTCCTCAATAGCATGGTTGCGCTACAGAACTTTTACCAGTGGAATCTTCTTCGTTCGTAACTCCTGCTCCTTCCAGTCAAGAATCTGCACTGACACTTCCTCATAAGCTAACGTATCGCCCAACTCCAGTGCTTCATATCTAATCACATGGGAGGGGTCTGGGACGTATTTCCTCAATATAGAAACGTGGAATACGTCATGGATCCTAGATAGGACCGGTGGTAATGCCAAATGATAGGCAACTGGACCCACTCTCTCAAGAATCTCGAATGGTCCAATATACCTAGGGCTCAGCTTACCCTTCCTCCCGAACCTCATAACACCCTTCAGCGGTGCCACCTTCAGGAACACGTGATCTCCTGTGTCAAACTCCAATTCTCGTCGACGAGTATCAGCATAACTCTTCTGCCGGCTCTGCGCTGTCCGGATCCTGTCTCTGATGAGTCTGACTTTATCCTGAGTCTACTGTATCAGCTCTGGCTCCAATACCTGTCTCTCTCCAACCTCATCCCAGTACAATGGGGATCGGCACCTCCTGCCATACAGTGCCTCATACGGTGCCATCCTAATGCTGGCCTGGTAGCTGTTGTTATACGCAAACTCAACCAGTGGCAAATACTGCATCCAACAACCTCCAAAATCCAGCACACATGCTCGCAGCATATCCTCCAAAATCTGTATCGTCCTCTCTGTCTGTCCATCTGTCTGAGGATGAAAAGTTGTGCTGAACGACAACTGAGAACCCATGGCCCCTTGCAGACTCTTCCAAAAATGAGATGTAAACCGTGGGTCTCTATCTGAAACTATGGACACTGGGACGCCGTGGAGTCTAACGATCTCTTGGATGTATAATTCAGTCAATCTGTCCATGGAGTAGCTAACTCTGATCGGCAAAAAGTGGGTAGTCTTCGTCAATCGATCCACCACTACCCAAATAGCGTCCTGTCCATGCAATGCTGGCGGTAATCCTGAGACGAAATCCATCGCTATATGCTCCCACTTCCACTCAGGAATGTGGAGTGGCTGCAACGATCCCGCCGGTCTCTGATGCTCAACTTTCACTTGCTGGCACATCAAACACTGACCCACACAATTTAATATAATCCCAGGCGATAAATGAATGCGTCACCCCAGAATCAAACAAAACAGTAGCTTTAAATGACAGTATTGAAACAGTACCTGTCACCACATCTCCTGCCGCCTCAGCATCGCCCGGTGTCAAAGTAAAAACTCTGGCTGGGGCCGTATTCCTCTGCTGGCCTCCTCGTGGTGCCTGGTAACCTCCTCGTGCAGGTCTAGGAACAGTACCAATCTGTGTCGGACACTCCCTCATTATATGTCCTGGCTCCCCGCACCTGTAGTAGACACCTCGCCCAGCACGACACTCTCCCAGGTGTCTCTTCCCGCAAGATGGGCAAGCGGGAGATGGCTGTGCACCCTGGAAACCACAATTCCCGGTCTTTTGTCTCTGGTCCCTATAATAGCCACCTCTCTTCCACGCAGCACGATCAGCTTCCTACTGGAAATCAGAAGGTATGGATCTCTTCTTCTACCTCTGCTCCTCAGCCTCCAATCGCTCACCAATCTCTACTATAGTGGCTCGGTCAACCAACTCAGTGAAGTCCTGCAACTTCAATATCGATACCTGCTTGTAAATTTCTCTCCTCAAGCCTCTTTCAAACTGTCGTACCTTCTTCGTCTCATCTGGAATAATGTACGGGGCGAAGCGAGATAGCTCGATGAACCTCGCCGCGTACTGCTGTACTAACAGCCGTCCCTGCTTCATATTCAGGAACTCCGTAATCTTAGCCTCCCTGGAAGACGCTGGAAAATACCTGTCGAAGAATATCTCTCTAAATCGCTCCCAAGTCATCTTTACAGGTATAGTCCTCTGCTGCTCTAACACTCTCACTGCTGACCACCATCTCTCGGCCTCTCCAGTCAATCTGTAGGTGGCAAACAGCACCTTCTGCTCCTCTGAACACTGTAGTACTGCAAATATTTTCTCCATCTCCTGCACCCAATCCTCAGCGATTACAGGATCCATTCCTCCTGAGAAAGCTGGAGGATTCATTTTTATGAACTTCTCGATCGTACAACCATGGCCTACAGACGGACCACCCTGTTCTCTCGAACTCCTGGCAATTTCTGCCATAACCTGCTGTGCTACGCTGCGTAAGACTACATCTGAATCACTACCCGCAGTGCCCGAGGGTCCAGCACCCTCACTCCCACTAGCGTGGGTATTATTGCCACCAAGGTTTATCCTGAAAAACATGTAACCTAACTCAAAACCTCATTCTTTATACATATCACTCAACTCATATGGTATTTTTTCCTAATTAACTCGTCACCCTTGATTTTAATTCAAGGTTCAATCCTGCAACCTAGATACCCAACCCGACAATATTTTACAATGAATTTCCTGAAATCGTCACCCCAGGAAAATCATACAAACCACCACGGAAGTCCTGCATCTAGACTACAAAACTAGACCTCAAATCCTCTTATCCTATACTTTGGTATTATTACTGCTACACTCTAGAGTCTACAGAACCTAGTATCCTAGTCTCTGATACCAAATGTAACGTTCCTCAATTTCTTGACATAAAATATCATATAATAAATAAAATGGTCAACCCGAACTCGTGGGTAGCGGGGACACCTGTCAAACACAGCGGAAAACCTAGCAGCAGTAAACATAAAATCTCAAACATCCAATCATAAAATATAATACCAGAGCATTCTATACATCCTCACATACATCAAAATACCTCTAGGGTCAAACACAAAATAGCTCTGACGCTATTACAAGATCTTACCTTTCTCATAAGGTAATCTCACTAGCTCAACGGCGACCCTGACCCGCCGGTCTCTCAAGGGCTCCTGAAAAATTAATTAAGTTTGGGGGTGAGACACTTCTCAGTAAGGGAAAATAAACTAAATACAGCTGTGTGGCAACATGAATATTTAATGCATTTGTACGTATACAGTACATTTCATAATTCTATACACATAATCATATCGTAGTGGGTAAACATATATTTTTACATTTGTTAATAAATCATATCATACATAAAATCATCTGTTATAACTGTAGTACTGAAAACAAACCCAGGATGACTAGCTAGCTGGTGTCATGTATTACCCCCCCCATGACGGGTTGTGCAGCCCGAAGGCGGGACCCGATAACGGCTGGCTGACCACTGCCGAATCAAATATGTCTATAAGTACGATGAGCCCGCCACACCCTAGTCCGGACTGCCAAGTGGATGTCCACACTCTACTGAAAGCCACATCGACTATCCATCTCCCATCCCCTCGTGGGACGGTAGCACTAATAAGGCCTCGTGCCAAAATGAACCCATAGCTACGGTACCGAGCTCCTGGTCTGAACTAAACTAACATCCTGGTTGTGAAAACATATAATACATGATCATACGTAACATCATTACGGCCTCGTGCTGAAAACATAGATACGGCCTCGCGCCGAAATCATATATATGGCCTCGCGCCAAAATCATAGTAAGTATGGCCTCGCGCCAATAATATAAATACGGCCTCGTGCCAATAACATAAATATATGGCCTCGCGCCAAAACATAAATACGGCCTCGTGCCGATAACATAAATATATGGCCTCACGCCAAAATTGTTTCAGGTATATATATATATACTGAAAATACATCATTTATCACATAATCGTCAAAACCATCACAACATAACTCATATTTTCATAATACCTGAAATCATGCTTGGTTCGTAAAATCTTTCACATCATAATACATTTCACATAAAATAATATTCATGCCACACATATGCTGTTAAAAGTCATACTTCATATTCTAAAATCATGAATTCCTTACATCTCATACATACATATACATTTTAATCATCATAGCAGTATTTTCCCAATCGTACATTTCATTCGTAATACACAATATAACATATGCTTTTCTAAAATAAATTTACTCATAATCAATAATAATTTGTATGGAAAATTATTGTTTTAGTTTATTCCCTTACCTGACTATTGAGAAATTCCTTAGGACCCAAATCCTACGCCCTTAGCGCCCGAAATTCAATTCCTGCAATTTACATTTTCCCCAGATTAATTAATTTATTTCTCCAAAATAATACTCATCTAGCCTTCCTTCGGCTCCATATACCTCAAATTAATATTTAAACTATTATTTAATATCTCTACTTAATTTTTCAAATTTTTGCCTGCAGGTCCCAAAATTACACCCGCGGCGCTCACCCGAGCCCTAAATTTCAGAAATCCTACTTTAGTCTCAGATGCTTAATATTTTAGCATTTCTAAATTAATGCTAATTAATTAAAAATAAGCCCCTTAA